>NW_016159425.1:72627-86280 GCF_001687245.7 Rhagoletis zephyria | reverse complement strand
CTATCTTGTATGTGTTGCGCTAAAGCTGTGCTTTGCTTATTTTTCTTTAGTCTTATTTTAATCATAAAATATTTGTCGTATGTATCGCAAAACTTTGAACTTACGACAATTCGATGGTCCTCTACTATAACGACNATGTGGCACATACGACAAATTCCCATACAAATGTAATCCTTTTTTAATCATAAAACATTTGTCGTATGTATCGCAAAACTTTGAACTTACGACAATTGGATGGTCCTCTACTATAACGATACAATTAAAATTGAAAATTAAACTAAGTAACTAATTTTAAAATTTTAAATTTTTAAATTTTAGCTTGCACTGAGTCTCTAATGAAATGAAAGAAATACAAATGTTCAAAAGACTGAATTTAAGTATTGTTTTTTGTTTTTATATAAAGAAAACGTATGTTCGTAACATATTTACAGATTTTTTTATTAAATACATGAATATGTTTTTGTTATGTTTTTTCTAATAAGTAATCATTATTTAATAAAAATATCTGGTTTCATCAAATTATATCATCGTCGTTGAAATAGATACTTTAGTATTGTCGTATGTTCTATGGACAAAACAAAGTGGTGAGTAAACTCTACTTACGACAAATGTATACGGAATGAAAAGTCAAATTTCTCATTAACGTTAAGAGATATTAAATGTAAAAATATGGAAAATCAAAACTAATACCACCAACTACGTCTGCTTCAAAAATTACAAAAATCTACCGTACAGTTTCGGATTAATTCGACCTTAATCTTCAAAGTCAATTTTCTCAAAACCGTGTTTTGTAACATTCGACATCCGTTTTCTGAGACGACGATATATGTATTCCCCCCATTTAGTGTAAAGTATATATGATTGAGTTTGTAAAAGGGGATAAATACGTATTCATCTATAAGATCACTCGGATATTTAAAACTGTGTTTTTTTTTAAACCTTACAGTCCTTAGACCATTTCGAAATGAAAAGATGAAATCGTTTTTTTGATCCCGCGATGCTGTTAAACGAAAAGTGTTCATTCATAATGAATAAAACTCCTATCGAAAGAAGCATTCTACCGGAAAAGTGCAGCTATACTAATACAGTTAAGCGAATAGGCAGCTAAACGGAACGTACCGTAGTAGACTAGTTTTAATTTAAAAATTCTATCGTTACCTTAGTCCACCTAATATTAATAATGAAACAAGATTTGAAGTACAAAAAATTATCACAAATACATATGTAGTTGTTGAAGCACGATAAAGCAAAAAGTATGGTCCATAAGGATGCCTTGATTTAAACAGAAAGAAAATAGTTTGACTCCTTTAATTTATGCTGAACTGAATATTTCTACTACTGCTTTATATTTATATTTATATTTGTTTAACCCGAACGACGTCGGGTGCTCTGCTAGTCTATATATATAAATGTGAATGTCTGTGTGTTTATTACCTTATAACTTTTGACCCACGCCACGGAATCGCATGAAACTTTGCACCTGTATTTATTTTTACTCCGGGAAGGTTATAGGCATGGTTTTATTTGCAAAAAGGGGTCGTGACACCTCCCATAGGGCTGCAAATTTTTAATCAGCTATAAATTCGGAACCATAAGTCACATGAACTTGAAATTTGGTATGCAGACATATCTATGGTAGGTGCTTATAGTAAGTTATGTGTAAATGAGTTTGTAAATGAGGGCGTGGCACATAATATAGGCGTGGAATTTTTTATCAGCCATAACTTCGGAACCACAAGTCACATAACCCCTTTAATTCCTTTTGATATGCCTTTCCAATTCAAAAGACTTCATTTTCCTGTTCGCTTAGCTTTTGCAATGACAGTAAACAAGAATGCCTTAAAGCAAAATTCCAAAACTTTATCAAAAATTACAATGTATGATGATTGCATTGGAAAATGCATTTATGACATGCTGTGAAATAATATAAGAGTTGGGAGTTCGGTTCGAGCTATTATCGAGAGCGGACGTGTGCCTAAGCAAACAAACAATTTATAATTGAATAATTGAAAAACTGTTTAAAACTCATAAAAATCCGAATTGGATTTAAACCACCATAATGAGTGAAAAAGACAATAGCAATAATCCGTTTGGATTATTGGAAGATTATTCTGATCAACATTATACAAACTTAATTAATAGCAATTTTGCTAAAACTTCAGAAATGTGTGCAAACGTGCAAAGTGAACATCAAGGTGACCTTGAATTTGTGAAAACAAATAGCAACAATGTTATTGATAACACTCGTGTTAAAACTAATGCTAAAGCTGAGTACCTAATAAAGAGACGCAGAGAACAAAGAGAAGGGCAAATAGACTCATATCGAGAGATTGAAGATATTGGTGACGAAGCTGTAAGCAAGCAAGCATTGATGGCGTTACTCCAATCACTTACCGCACAAATCAATGAACTAAAGAGCATAATATTACAACTTAACTCTGAAAAAGCAATTCTCAAAGAGGAGAATGAACAACTAAAGAAAAATCCAAATAAAAACAATGAAGATCACCATACTTCTATGTTAGAAGACGACACTACTGAAATTGAAATGGAAGAAAATTTCTCCGCTCCTCAAAGAGAAGAGAGCAATAAAACTTCGGAAATTCCTCCAAAAACAATGCCTAAACAGACAAAATCAATACCAAAACGTGGGTCAAAAAAAAGTAAAGAGAATCCGCCGGTATTTATTTGCTATAACATTAACCAAAAAGAAATGTCAATTAACTTACAGCAATTATTAAAACACAAAAACTTTGTTTTCAATATTATTAACAAAAACGTAACACATATAAGTTCAGGCGTTATAAATGACTATAAAGAAATTAAGACCTTCCTAATAAATAAGAAAATACATTTTTATACTTTTACTCCCAATGAGGAAAAGCCATATTCAATAGTTATTAAAAAACTGTCAAATGTTTATGAATGCGACGAAATTGTTGCTTATCTTAATGACCTTAATCTTGATATTGAGATTCTTAACTTAATTGAGAAACTTAAACAAAATTTAAAAGAGACAATTGGATAATCCAACTCGGCCATAACTCTAAGCTATCTGATTTCTATAATATTAAGTATATTCTAAATTGTAAAGTAGATTTCGAAAAATTAAAACCAATGGTACCCTCGCAATGTAAGAACTGCCAACGATTTACACATGTTGCAAGTAATTGTTATCTGCCATACCGCTGTGTCAAATGTATTGATACTCATGGCCCTGGTGAATGTAAAATACCCCAAAAAGAAAATAACAACAAAGAGCATGTATATACCGATAGTGAAACAGGCCAATTAATTAAAAAAATAGGTATCCCTGTAAGTGCTGGAATAAGCTTTGACGAAGAAAATGGATACGTGAATTGCTTGAAAACACATGAATTTGAATCGGATCATAGTGCTGTCGAATTGATGCTAGAATCGGAACATAATGTACTCGATTGCCAGCCAACCGAATATTTCAATTATGATAAAACTGATTTTAAAATGTTTAATAACGTTCTTTTAGCCAATATTAGTACGAACTACCTACCAACTAACTGCAATGTATCGAGAAAAGAGATTGACGATTGTGTTGTTAATCTCAGTAAAGCAGTTAACTCAGCTCTTAACTCAGGGGCGATACCAAAAGTTAAGGTGCGCAACCGTGGTCTAATAAGCCTTCCTACAGAAATACTTGATCTAATATCCGAAAAGAAACGTTTACGCCGCACCGTCTCAAGATGTGTAGATCCTCGGCGTAAAAACACTCTGACAGCTATAATTCGAAACCTTACTAAAATAATAGAAGAGCGTATTCGTTTGCATGAAGACAGATATTGGTCAAACTACTTTGCCAAAATACGTATGAACAACAAAACCTACAGCAAAATTAAAGGACTGTGTGGATTAAAAAAAACGTCGGAAATCCCAGACTTGATAATTAATCGGGAAAATATCGATATTGACCTTCCCTATGTTGACCCAACAAGCAACAATAATAGTAGCGACATTGTCTTAACCGAAAATTTATACAAAGTAAATGCTCTAGCTTACGCGTTTGAGCAAGTACACCGTCAAAACCTACACCTCGGAGAGGAAAGCTTTTCAGACTTGATTGAAAATAATGTGGCAGAAATAACTCAGTCTAATGAACCAATAGTATATTTCTCAAACAATGTAACAGCAGATGGTGAGCTTAATACGAACGATTCTGAACAACAATATGAACTTGTAAGCGCTGAGAAAATTGGTGCCGTCTTACGATTAACGAATAATAAAAAGAGTTGTGGTGATGACGGTATCTCGAACTTCTTGCTTAAGAGAACAACTAACGATTTCTGGAGATTCTTAGCTATTCTTTTCAACCACTCGCTAAATATAGGATATTTTTCCACCCAATGGAAAACTGCAAAGATAATCTGTGTGCCAAAACCAAATTCTAATCCCAATTCTGTTCTGGGTTACCGCCCAATATCCCTTCTTTCTAATATAAGTAAACTATTAGAGCACTTTATACTTGAAAAAGTTAAGCAACATATGGAGGAGCGAAATATTATGAAAGATTACCAATTTGGCTTTCGCCCATACCACTCTACGAATCACGCATTAACACTTCTATCTGACTTTGTATGCAGTAATCTGAATCGCCGACAAGCAACTATACTAGTAAGTCTAGATTTAGAAAAAGCATTCGATACTGCATGGGTAGAAGGCATTATATTTAAAATGTATAGAATATTTAACTTTGATAAAAATGTGTGCAAGATGTTGCATAGCTACTTAAAAGATCGAACATTTTATGTAAGTGAATCTCTACATAATTCTAGTATAAGGGATGTTGCCGCAGGCGTGCCCCAAGGTTCTTTACTGGGACCGATATTGTACAACATATTTCTAGCGGATTTCCCTGACCCGCCAGTGGGTACTATAATCTGTAACTCTGATATAAAAGTTATTATATACGCGGACGATATC
This sequence comes from Rhagoletis zephyria, assembly GCF_001687245.7. Taxonomy (NCBI): domain Eukaryota; kingdom Metazoa; phylum Arthropoda; class Insecta; order Diptera; family Tephritidae; genus Rhagoletis; species Rhagoletis zephyria. Next base: position 81,327 of record NW_016159425.1, on the reverse strand, counting down.
CTTATATTGGGATCTCACCCACGCATAGCTAAAGCTAACGAAGCCATCAACCTATACCTGTATGAACTTAATAGACACTTTCAAAAATGGAAATTAAAAGTAAATCTCGATAAAAGCGAAACCGCCATTATCAAGGGAGTTAAAAAAAATTTGCTTCCAAACGCTCGAAAGTATGAGCCCCTAATTAAAATTAATGGTATAAAAATAAGCAGCAAAGAACAAATAAAATATTTAGGCATAATATTGGACAGTAAATTTACCTTTGTGAGACACATAGATTTTATTTTGGGAAAAGCAAAAAAAATGTTTTTCTGTTATTCTAACTTAATTAAAAGACAGAGTGGTCTCTCAAACTGCATTAAATTGAATATATATAAACAAATAATTAGGCCAATAATTTCTTATGGTCATCCTATATGGTTCAACATTTCCTCAAGCCAAATGGAACGACTCAGAAGATTTGAGCGATATATCTTACGACTTTGTAGCGGACTCAACCGCCAACCCTACAGAACAGGTACTTTTCGGAAGAGAGTATCCAATAAAGTTCTTTACAAAAAATGCGGAATATCACGAATAGATTCCTTCCTAATCAAATCTTCATATCGATTTGTTGAAAGAATGGCATACATGCAAAATGAATTGATTAATAAATACCTCTCAAAACAAACAGAAATATCTTTACCTATAACAGAAAGATACTTATCTCCAATATATTTAAAAATATTAAAAAATAATTTAATGCTTCATAAAAATAATAAAACAATATACTATCATAGGCGATACAAATCTTACAATTTCAATGATGATAATCTAGTTTATAATACCGACCAATTTATAGTAGAGTAGCTTGTAGTTGCTTAACATAGGTTTCTTAAACATGTATGTATCAGTATATCTCCTTTTTAGCCCTTTTTGGGAGAATATTAATAAGTTTTAAAATAGATCTTGCAAAACGCAAATATAAAAAAATAATATTAACTGACTTTTCATATGTATATACGAAATATTAAAATAAATTTTAAACTCCTAGATAAATACAAAAGTATGTTAGGATAACACTAAATAATACAATTATTTAACATAAGTACATATGTAAACTTGTATATCTAATGTGATTTTGGGCAATAAATGAAATGAAATGAAATGAAATATAAGAGTTATTACTCGTAAGAAATTAGATAGTTAAAATTTAGGTATTACAACATTGGTATTTCTTCTTTTGAAATATTTTAACCTAAATAAAAACACCTGCTGTGCCAAAAAATAATTATTGGCTTTCGTTCCAAAAAACCCAAGCTATACAACTGTCCTACCATATTCTGCTATCGCGGCTATAGTAAAGTTAGAGCAGAAATAAAATATAACATCTTGACATAAAGTATTTTTCATATTTGTATAAAGACTCGTTTCAATTTCTTAATTATAATATTTTTATGTAGAGGTACTTAGCAGATTCGCATCTTCTCGACGTTTGTTTCCTTGGCGACTATAAATTAAAGCAAAATTATATGGCGTCTAAAAGGCAATTTTTAGTGAAGAATCATATATTATACGTCTCACAGCAGCCAACTGGTAATTTCGCAATGACACGCGGTACATAAAAATATGATGACATGTTAAACTGCCGGTAATTTAGTATATTGTACGTATATTGTACTAATTTTAAAAAAAACATGTTTTTGCGTTAGTACTATGTACGAAAATATTTAGTAAACTGTACGAATACAGAATTGTACATTTCGTAAATTTTAGAACCATACGTAAATATTACGAATGCCTTCGTACAATATACAAAATTATTCGTACAGAGATTGCTTCAGTAATTTACGAACGTGTTTCGTAAAATAAACGAAAGATTTCGTAAATTGTACAGAAAAACTGCCTTACGAAGGTGTTTTCGTTATATATACGAATGGTTCGTAAAATCTTATTTCTTTGTGAAAAATGTGTTCGTATTATGAACGAAAGTATCGTACATTGCACAAACACCAAGACTAGGAAAGTTTTTCGTAGCATTGTTACGAAATTTTATTTTCAGTGCACACGTATGAGTTGTATGTACTTGGTACTAGTATAACAATAATAACGAAAATGCCTTAGATGAATCAGTTCAACTGGGTATTAGTATAAAAAAACAGCAAAAATGTCTTATATGTAATCTTATTTTTAGTTGAAATACTTTTTGTACTTATAGGACTCAGAATTAAAATTGTTTAATAATTTATAAGACATTTGGAAAACATTATGCATTCCACCATTGGAAAAGTGGAGCGATTTGTTTTGATCAAATTCAGATCTGAGAAAATGCACTCTGCAGAACAATTTCAAAAATTCCAAATTTTAAGTTGTGTCACTTTTGAAGATCGTCTGCTGCGATATGTATGTTGGTGTGTATTTTACAATTTTGCTCACCCATATTCCAGGTGGCTTCGTAATGCGTAAAAACTATGTCATGCAATTTAAAACGGTGACATGTGATTACAACAACAAAAAAATTTATAATTTGAATGCATGGCGAACGAACAAAGGGGTGCACAATATTCTAAATTAAATAGAGAAAAGAAAAAGCGTTTCACACTGTATGTACACTGTCTGGCAAAAGTTTGGACTCACTTGTAAAAATCTTTTGGGTTTGCTCCGACGGGTCGCTGCCATAAAAACCCTTGCTGTGACCGGTAAACGTTCGTAAACGACTCAAATGGGGCAAAGTAACATGAAAATGGGTCTATCGAACAATGGAAACAGGGGTTATGGACCGATGAGTCCGAATTCCAAGTTTTTGGTAGCAAACGGCGAATGTAGGTACTGCCGTACAAGATCTAATGAACACCCTTCTCAATGTGTAAAGCAGGGTTGTTGCGAATATTCGCATTCGCATTCGCAACTGCGGAACCTCTGCATTAACATTAACATTCGCAATCGCTTTCGCATTCGCAATAATCAATGCGGAGCTTTTGCGGATGCGGATGTTGTTCAAGTGCACCGATAAAACGTATGTATATATGGCAAACAAAATGACAAATTGTAGCCAATATTTTTGCCTGTGGTCGTGGGAGTATTGGTGTAAAAAAACTGGTCAAATGTCATATTTATCAACTTTGACAAAAATGTCGCTAAACATATTATTTCTTAAGCTATATAACCGCGTTATCAATGGGCAGTCATACAAGTTCGAACTTCTACATGACCTTTAACGTACGTAAAAGGGAACATAGTCTTTTTAACAAAATTTTTTTTTCTGTGCCTGCATTGGTTTCTTTTTTTATTATGATTTTTTTGGACTAATCTTAAAAAACTACTACGACACAAAAGAAGAAAGTGTGCACTGTTCATAGGGATATACATTGAATCCTTGGCTAAAAACTTCTGTGGTAAAACTGTCCCTTCTTTGCTATGTAAAGTCAAAGAGTAAGCTCCTTCAATAGAGATTTCCAGCAGAAATGATCAACGTCTGGCCATAAAGAGAATCGACCCAATAAACACCAAAAAAATATTTCTCCAACCCTGGAGAAATTCATAGTTCTCAAGTTGATATCTAGCATAATTCTCCAACTCATCTCTAACCGACGGGCAGATACGTAAAAAGTGATAAAGGAACGAATTTTTAATTATCAAGTAAAAAATGAAAGCTAAATAAAGAGGAAAATTACCAACAAAAAGTAAATAATCTAAAAATAAGTTATTTTACTATTTCAATTTCAGTATTTCAATGATACTTTTGAGACCAATTGGAGAATTACATTGGAGTTCAAGTTGAGAACTAGCATTTTCTCAACTTGAGAAACAGTACTTTTTTCATACAAAGAAAACTGCCCTTTTTGTTGAGAACGCTATGATCCACCACTTGATGTACTGTTAAGAAACAACGTTGAAGATTTGAGAAACATTTTAGTTCTCAACTGAACCTCAAGTTGAGCTGAAACCTAAATGTTTGTTGGGGATGCTCAAATAATTAAAAAACTATAGGTCTGCCCTTTAATAAGATAAGAATTACGTAACTATCTGAGATTCGAATGCTTATAAAAAAACAGGGTGCTTTTTAAAAAAATAACAATATGTATTCTGATCCGATTCGGCTGGCAGCCACGCCTTTAAAAACAGAATTTTTTTTTTTAATTTGCATTCCTGGAAAGCACAAATTTTTCAAACCAGTCGCAGCAGAAAGTATTAAAATTGAATAACAAAAACTAAAATCGAAAAACGCTGATGAAGTTACAGAGTCGCCAAATTCTGAAACAGCCAATGAGAATGAAAAATTTTTTTTAAAAAGCTTTAGAACCTGATATATGTATCTGGTTTGGCTTGTAAGCGCTGTTTAAACAACGATCTCGCCATTATGCTAGACTCTAATTGTTTCTTAAAAATTCTTGACATCCGCATTCGTATCCGCATCCGCGGATGTTAGCTGTTAGATATTCGCATCCGCATTCGCATCCGCGGATGTCTAAAATTCCACATTCGCAACATCCCTAGTGTAAAGCCGTTTGGCGGTGGCAGTGTCATGGTATAAAACGGTAAAGTGAGTCAAAACTTTTGCAGGGAAGTGTATATGAAAACATATCGTCGTCTCAGAAAACGGATGTCGAATGTTACAAAACACGGTTTTGAGAAAATTGACTTTGAAGTTTAAGGTCGAATTAATCCGAAACTGTACGGTAGATTTTTGTAACTTTTGAAGGAGACGTAGTTGGTGTTATTAGTTTTGATTTCCCATATTTTTACATTTAATATCTCTTAACGTTAATGAGAAAATTTACTTTTCATTCCGTATACATTTGTCGTAAGTAGCGTTTACTCACCACTTTGTTTTGTCCACAGAACATACGACAATAGTAAAGTATCTATTTCAACGACGATGGTATAATTTGATGAAAAAAACAGACATATTTATTAAATAATGATTACTTATTAGAAAAAACATAACAAAAACATAATCATGTATTTAATAAAAAAAATCTGTACATCTCTTATGCTGTAAATATGTTACGAACATACGTTTTCTTTATATAAAAACAAAAAACAATACTTAAATTCAGTCTTTTGTACATTTTTATCTCTTTCATTTCATTGGAGACTCAGTGCAAGCTAAAATTTAAAAATTTAAAATTTTAAAATTAGTTACTTAGTTTAATTTTCAATTTTAATTGTATCGTTATAGTAGAGGACCATCCAATTGTCGTAAGTTCAAAGTTTTGCGATACATACGACAAATGTTTTATGATTAAAAAAGGATTACATTTGTATGGGAATTTGTCGTATGTGCCACATACGACAAACGTTTTATGATTAAAAAAAAGGTACGTTTGTATGGGAATTTGTCGTATGTGACGCATTTTCAGCACATACAACAAAAGGCATACCCAATCATTAATATTATGTAACATACGACAAAATGCGCACGAAATATCTCAAAAACTAATGGAGATATAAAAAAATGGATTGCAGAAATCGAAAGAGCATGTCCAACTTAGTAAATCTGCATCAAAATCCCAAAATCGTCATTTTGCACATTCGTCATCCGTTTTCGGAGGCGACGATATGTACAAATATGCGTTTATGCGTCGGTACTTTTTACGCGTATATATATACATACGAGTGTCTGCATTTGCCGTAAATATCCGAAAACTCATCCTACAGCTATAAACGCGCTCAAGCAAACAATCAAGGTTGCAAATGTGCATGTGCATTATGCTCTCTCATATGTACATATGTACATACGTGTACGGACAATTTAAACTCAATTTAGGAGTAAAACACTCCAAAAATCGTAGTTAAAACCAAATTTCCGTAGTAGATTTGTATTTTTCATTTTCGCTTTCATACGAGTCAACAATTTTAAAATGTTGCACGAAAATTCCATGGGTATTCTCTTTAACTAAGGAAAAATTCGAAAGATCTCTTTTGAAACATTAATTGACTCGCATGAAATATGTAGAAAATCCCTTAAATAGATATTTTCGTTTCATGCAGAGATATAAACCATTGCAAGAATAATATGTTACATATTTGGGTAGTTATGAGAATTTTATATAAAGAACACAAATATTAGACCTTTTTAAGAAGAACATTAGGCTCTGCACCTTTTCTTCTCTACGGAAATCTCTTCCCACAGTTATTTTTTAACAACTTTTTTTATAAGTAAGTTTTACTTAAAGACGAAAGTCAAGCAAAGTACAGATTAAAAATTTTCAAAACCCGGAGTAAATATACTCCTGTCGGAGGAAGTTCCGTACACTGTATAGGAACTAAAATTTCAAGATAATTCATCACACAGCAACGAGAAGAGCTCACTCGGTCCCTGCATTTTTTCAAAGTACCCACAAAAAACAGCCACAAACTCATTACCCACCTGCACTGCAGAAAATAAAATCTGAAAAGCTTAAGGGCAACATATTCCATAATCCATTTATGTTTGCATTGTTTTAAAAGAGTATGAGTAAAAGCGATTGGATTAAATATGCAAATAAAAATTTTGCGCTTAGCTTCAGTTATATTTTTAGTGCAGGAGCAGTCGACTACCAAAAAAGATTATGTGTGTATGTACATATACATATGTATGTAGTATAATTACGGTATTTATGCACTATAGCCCCGACGCGTAGTTCCCATTTGAATTAAGGTGCTGAATTTTACACGTTTCATAAATACTGTTAAATGTAACCCTATCATGTTGCCAATGCCTTAAAGTTCATTTATGCAAGACTTAAGGCGCTGGCCCGATGCAGGTTTGCTCTGCACGCCTTAAGGCGCTGGCCCAGTGCAGGCTTGCTTTGCATGCCTTACTTACTTCTATTTGCTTTGATTTAATTCAAAAACTGGAACGCGGCAAAGCTACCAGCTAGCTGTGTAGTTAAAAAGTGAAGGTCTATTCCTAACACTAAGAATAGTTTTCCCACAAAATTCCAGAAAATTAAAAAAAATAAATACAACACAATCTTTTCAGATTTATTTTTAAATTAATGCGAATTAATTTTTGCATATGTACTTGTATATTTATTAAGAAAAAAATCAAATTTTTCAGGAAACGACTGACCAGTAGTTTCACATCATAAATATCACTAGCTTTGTGTGAAAAGTTGCTAAGTCCACATTTTGTGAAACCTCATATTTTGATATAGGAAGAGAAATTAAGGATTAAGGTATTTGTTTTATTTTTTCTCGTTTATATTCTTTGAAAGGCAAATTTTCTAAGTCCAAAAGAGGCCCCGAAAATCCGATAAGGCAGCAATAATACGAAATCTTTTAGTAAAGATCGAATCGTTCTGATTCGTATGGAGTTTTTCTTTGCATTAAACACGAAAGTTCCTGTTAAATTTGTAAAAATGGGCTTAGCAACTTTTCAGCCAGCGATATGTTAAATATAAATATGGAAACATAGAATAATTTTTATTAAACTTTGAATTACTTATATTATATATTTTTTTAATTACGTAAGCAAATTTTTGTTCATAAAAGTGTGCAGCAGTTTATTTGAATTCATTTAGAACGGGAACATACCTTTCTGTCAAAAGCCTACAAAACGCTTTCAAATAAAACATTTGCCTATTTGAAATTTTAAGGCGCTTTAAGCAAGTGAAGCACAGCTGCCATTGGGCCAGGGGAAAGGGGGTTTAAACCCCCATGTTGGAAGGAAATCTACATGACAGTTTGGCATCATTGAGTTTAAGATAATAATGGTGAAAAATATTTCAAGATCTCAACAATTTTTATTGAGTTTGAGCCTATTTCTAATGGTTCATATCCCAGTGACCGCGGCGAAGAATTCTGATGAGGAGATGTGGTGATAGTAGCTATAAATATAGGGAGTGTATATTCGCACTTTGCCAGTGTCACCAGTGTACCAGTGCCACCAGTGTCGCCAGTGTCACCAGTATACCAGTGTCGGGAGCATTCGGCTCTGCCAGTGTACCAGTGTCACCAGTGTCGCCAGTTTCACCAGTGTACCAGTGTCACCAGTTTGACCAGTGTCACCAGTTTCCCCAGTGTACCAGCGCCATCAGTGTCGCCAGTGTCAGCAGTGTACCAGTGTCGCCAGTGTCACCAGTTTCACCAGTGTCGCCAGTGTACCAGTTTCCCCAGTGTCACCAGTGCCACCAGTGTCGCCAGTGTCACCAGTATACCAGTGTCGGGAGCATTCGGCTCTGCCAGTGTACCAGTGTCACCAGTGTCGCCAGTTTCACCAGTGTACCAGTGTCGCAAGTGTCGCCAGTGTCACCAGTTTCACCAGTGTCGCCAGTGTACCAGTTTCCCCAGTGTCACCAGTGCCACCAGTGTCGCCAGTGTCACCAGTATACCAGTGTCGGGAGCATTCGGCTCTGCCAGTGTACCAGTGTCACCAGTGTCGCCAGTTTCACCAGTGTACCAGTGTCGCAAGTGTCGCCAGTGTCACCAGTTTCACCAGTGTCGCCAGTGTACCAGTTTCACCAGTGTCACCAGTGCCACCAGTGCCACCAGTGTCGCCAGTGTACCAGTGTCGCAAGTGTCGCCAGTGTCACCAGCGTCGCCAGTGTCACCAGCGTCGCCAGTGTCACCAGTGACACCAGTTTCACCAGTTTCACCAGTGTCACCAGTCTCGCCAGTGTACCAGTGTCTCCAGTTTCCCCAGTGTCACCAGTGTCGCCAGTGTCACCAGTTTCACCAGTGTACCAGTGTCGCCAATGTCACCAGTGCCACCAGTGCCACCAGTGTCGCCAGTGT
>NW_016159425.1:70207-72499 GCF_001687245.7 Rhagoletis zephyria | reverse complement strand
CCAGTGTACCAGTGTCGCAAGTGTCGCCAGTGTCACCAGTGTACCAGTGTCGCCAGTGTCACCAGTGTACCAGTGTCGCAAGTGTCGCCAGTTTCACCAGTGTCACCAGTTTCGTCAGTTTCACCAGTGTCACCAGTTTCACCAGTGTCGCCAGTGTCACCAGTGTCACCAGTTTCACCAGTGTACCAGTGTCGCAAGTGTCCCCAGTGTCACCAGTGTTAACTACGTCCCTCTGNCAGTTTCACCAGTGTCGCCAGTGTACCAGTTTCACCAGTGTCACCAGTGCCACCAGTGCCACCAGTGTCGCCAGTGTACCAGTGTGACCAGTGTCACCAGTTTCACGAGTTTCACCAGTGTACCAGTGTCGCCAGTGTACCAGTGTCGCCAGTTCACCAGTGTGCCAGTGTCACCAGTGTCGCCAGTGTCACCAGTGCCACCAGTGTCGCCAGTGTACCAGTGTCGCAAGAGTCGCCAGTGTCACCAGCGTCGCCAGTGTCACCAGTATACCAGTGTCACCAGTTTCACCAGTCTCGCCAGTGTACCAGTGTCTCCAGTTTCCCCAGTGTCACCAGTGTCGCCAGTGTCACCAGTTTCACCAGTGTACCAGTGTCACCAGTGCCACCAGTGTCGCCAGTGTACCAGTGTCGCATGTGTCGCCAGTGTCACCAGTTTCACCAGTGTCACCAGTGTCACCAGTGCCACCAGTGTCGCCAATGTCACCAGTGTACCAGATTCGCAAGTACCGCCAGTGTCACCAGTTTCACCAGTGTCGCCAGTGTACCAGTGTCCCCAGTGTCACGAGTTTCACCAGTCTACCAGTGTCGCCAGTGTACCAGTGTACCAGTGTCGCCAGTGTCACCAGTGTACCAGTGTCGCAAGTGTCGCCAGTGTCACCAGTGTACCAGTGTCGCCAGTGTCACCAGTGTACCAGTGTCGCAAGTGTCGCCAGTTTCACCAGTGTCACCAGTTTCGTCAGTTTCACCAGTGTCACCAGTTTCACCAGTGTCGCCAGTGTCACCAGTGTCACCAGTTTCACCAGTGTACCAGTGTCGCAAGTGTCCCCAGTGTCACCAGTGTTAACTACGTCCCTCTGTCGTGGTGGAGAGTAAAAGTGGTTTTCATCCCAAAACCTGGAAGGCGAGGGCACGTCTACGCCAGAGATTTTTGACCTATTAGCTTAACTTCCTTTGTTCTCAAAACGTTCCAGAGGGTTCCGGACGAGCACGTCCGGGAGTTTTTCCACGGCAATGGCATGTCTGAAGCCCAGCATGCATATTTGCGGGGACGATCCACGGAGACGGCGCCCCATGAGGTCGTTAGAACCGTCGAGAGGGCACTCGAATTTAAGCAATTTACTCTGGCAGCCTTCCTTGACATAGAAGGAGCCTTTAACAATGTTAGAGTAGAAGCTATCCAAAAATCCCTTGACGTGCTAGGCGTCGAGGAGTCTATTAGCGCGTGGCTAATGGCGATGCTTCGCAGCAGAACGATTTCAGCTGAACTTGGTAGCTATACATTAACAAGAAACGTTAGTAGGGGCACTCCTCAAGGGGGAGTGATCTCTCCTAGTTTATGGCTCAGCACTATCAACTCAGTACTACTCAAGCTTAACCAGGGAGAAGTAAAGGTATTGGCATACGATGACGATGTAGTGATTTTAATAACCGGGTTATTTCCATCTGTGGTGAGTAACATCATGCAGGGTACTCTAGTAAAGCTTAGCCGGTGGGCCGAGCAATGTGGCCTTAGAGGGAACCCAGAGAAAACAGAATTAATGCTCTTTACGACAAGAAATAAGGTCCCAAGCTTTGAATTACCAAAGCTAAATGGACAAAGGCTGCGATTATCTAAACAAGCGAAGTATCTGGGAGTCATACTGGATCCTAAGCTAAGTTGGAAAATAAATATTGAAGAGAGAGTAAAGAAAGCGAGCATTGCCTACTACTCCTGTAAGCGGCTTTTTGGGAAGACATGGGGTCTCAATCCAAAAGTTGTACTCTGGTTGTACACAGCGGTTGTACGTCCGATCTTATGCTACGGTTCTTTGGTATGGTGGGCAGCCTTAAAGAACCAATATAATCAAGTGAAACTAGGCAGAGTTCAGAGAGCTGCATGCATCGGGACCACGGGGGCAACGAGAACTTGCCCTACCGATGCCCTAAATGTTATTACAAATCTATTTCCTATAGACCTTCACATGCGGCACACCGCATCACTCTCGGCTATAAGACTTAGAGAACTAGGTATATGGAAAGAAAGAACGATGGGGCATAGCAGTATAATTTCCCGTTT
>NW_016159425.1:52540-68889 GCF_001687245.7 Rhagoletis zephyria | reverse complement strand
GCCACCTAAGTTGAGGCTGGAAACCGATTGCATTCGACCTGAGGTAGAGTTTCACAGGCCTTTCGGGGCCATTTCTCCGTCGAGAGCCGACTGGCATGGGGAACTTAATATCTCTATCTGGACACATCATATGTACACGGATGGCTCCAAAATGGAACGTGGAGTTGGAGCAGGTATTAACTCTGAGTCACTGGGAGTAAAAGGATCAATTCATCTGCCCGATTTCGAGAGTGTCTTCCAGGCAGAAGTATTCGCTATAGCCGAAGGCTGCCATCTCTTAGAACGACACTGTTAAATACAGTAAGTCGTCAACTCGATCTAGATTTAGTTTGGGTCCCTGGTCATAGCAACATTCACGGAAACGAGGCTGCAGGCGAGTTAGCCAGAGAGGGTTCTACATTGGTGTCGATCGAGGACCGGATCTCACCCCCAATTGGAACCTTATACAAAGACATATTTCTCCACAATCTCCGGTAGTCGGACCAAAGAGGGCCCACCGTGGCAGGCTGCCGAATATCCAAACTATTGTGGCCTGCGTACAGCCCTGACAGAACACAAAACCTACTAAGGAAACCCAGATCTGACGTTGCTAGGCTTGTTGCGACTCTTACTGGACATTGGCCGATTGGTACCCACGCGAGAAGGCTGGGAATCGCCTACAACGACTTCTGTAGAAGCTGCAGAGATGAGAACGAGCAGGAAACAGTAGAACACCTGCTTTGTAAATGTCCAGCTCTAATGAGGAGCAGAAATACCATGCTAGGAGCATATGAGTTCACATCGTTACGAGAGCTATCTGATGTAAGTCTCCACAACATACTCAACTTCATCACCCACGCAGGCTAATTCTAACATACTCATTCGAGGTATATGGTATCAAAATGGCACTTAGCTGCTACTTGGGCGTTTTCCGCCACCACTCTAACCTAACCTAACCTTCACCAGTGTCGCTGTGTCACCAGTGCCTACGGCGCTTTTTCTATAAAAAATATTCAATATATCGAGCCCTAGCCGCCAAAATAACGTAAGCGACATTTGTTTCAAAATTTTGTTTTTGATGCAGAAATATTCCTAGAGCATCTAGATACATTTCTGCATCAAAAAGGAAATTTTGAAAAAAAAATGTCGCTTATGTTATTTTGGCGGTTAGGGCTCGATATGTATAGTAAAAAGGATTAAAAAATTGGCCGATTTCGCCTGCGGCGCTTTTCTATATAAAACAATATGCCAACACTGGTGACACTGGTACACTGGTGACACTGGTGGCACTGGTGACACTGGCGACACTGGTACACTGTTGACACTGGCGACACTGGTGACACTGGCGACACTGGTGAAATTGGTGACACTGGTGAAACTGGTGACACTAGCGACACTGGTGACACTGGCGATACTGGAACACTGGTGGCACTGGTGACACTGGTAAACTGGTGACACTGGCGACACTGGTGACACTGGTAAACTGGTGACACTGGCGACATTGGTGACACCAGCGACACTGGTACACTGGTGACACTGAAACACTGGCGACACTGGTGACACTGGTGAAACTGGTGACACTAGCGACACTGGTGACACTGGCGATACTGGTACACTGGTGGCACTGGTGAAACTGGTGAGACTTGAGACACTGGTGACACAGGTGACACTGGCGACACTGTTGACACTGGTGACGCTGGTGACACTGGCGACACTGGTACACTGGCGACACTGGTACACTGGTGACACTGGCGACACTGGTACACAGGCGACACTGATGAAACTATTGACACTGGTGAAACTAGTGACACTGGCGACACTGGTGACACTGATGAAACTGGTGACACTGGCGACACTGGTGGCACTGGTGACACTGGCGACACTGGCGACACTGGTACACTGGTGACACTGGCGTCACTGGTGGCACTGGTACACTGATGACACTGGTACACTGGTGACACTGGCAAAGTGCGAATAGACACTCCCATAAATATATATAAAAAAAGTATATTATAGTATGCACACGATTTTGAACCCTTTCGATGAAAGGATATGAAACTGAAGTTTTATGAATCGTACGTTTTATATAAATTCCGATATTTGCACATTACTGGTTTTTGTTCTAAAAATGTTTTTTCTTAGATTTAAAAGTACAAAATTAAAAAATCACACTGGCGAGTATTGTGGCTTATTTGTATTTTCTTATAGTCAGCTATTGGTGCTAATAATTTTATAATATTTTGTTATTTTTATAATTTTCAGGAATCGTGAGAAAGTTATATTTTTGTTCAAGGTTTCAATGTACAGTTGGTTAACCATAATAACAAATGTCGATAGCACTTCTTTTTGAAGCCTATAATAAAAGTTCAAAAATTTGATTTAACTTGTTCCTCATTTTTTCTAAAATAAAATAAAAACAAATACAAGTATATATCAAATTACTAAGTGACCATCAAGTCAATGTGCAGGAGCGGTATTTTGAGAGATAGTAGCCGAGAGTTCTAGCTTTAATTTAAGCCAGGAGGGTTCTATCTCCTTTTTCTTTGCTAGAGCTTCTAAAATTTCTGTAGTGTTTTAAAGCAATAAAGTTTTTTGGTTTACAAGGACGAATAGGGATTGAAAATGCGCTTTTTATAAATTTTATCTTATTAAGATAATAAAGTTTGCAGGACGAAATTCGATGATGAGGTCATGCGTATGTTAGTCCCCAAACAATAATTAAAAAAAAAAAACAAGTAAAGAAGTATAAGTGCGGGCGAAACCGAACATTATATACCCGGCGCATGTATTATATACGGTTTTTTCACCTTTCAGTAAACTGCATGATAAGTAAGAGTATTTTTCCCGATGTAAAACAGTTTCGTTAATATGATATTAAATATTGAAATAATTGGAGCATGTTTGGGGAAAATCGATATGGGGGCTATCAATATACACTCATGTATGTTGTCATAAGTGGGTGATGCCGTGCCCATTTAACAAAAAGCAATAATATTCTGCCTTGTTAAGAGATTGTTGTAAGTTGGCGTGTTTAGTTATTGAAATATCGGAATTTACCGTTATATGGTAGGTGGCGGTAATTTTAGTCCGATTTTAAAAAGTTTCAACTTATCGCGTTTTTGAGCCAAGGTTGATAAATGTACCGAGTTTGGTAGAAATTGATAAACCGGTTACCGAGACACACATATGTATGCGTAAGTGGGCGGTGCCATGCCCATTTTCCCAAAAATTTCCCTAAGTAGCATTTTCTGCTGAGAGGTCATTGTATGTATCAATTTTGAGTAAATTAGTTTAAATACTTATTAATTTATCGCAGTTTTCATATTTCTGTAAATTACCATTATATGGGAGGTGGGCGTGGTTCTTGTCTGATTTACAAAATTTTCAAAGGGTTTCTTAGTGACGCTCCAAGCCAGAGGTTCCCAAACTTTTCTCACCTCGGCACCCTTGTTGTGCTAAAAAAATTTCGCTGCACCCCTACTCTTCAAATGTCTACGAAAACAAGAAAACACAATGCGCTCCTTTAGCTTTAATGTTAGGACTAAAATTGTTTTGATGATTTCATTATTTCCTTTAAGTTTATTGGGAGCTTTGACAATTTTACCCTGAAATCATTTGACGCTGAAAGCTTGCTGGTGTATTTTTTTCACCGGCTTCACAAAAAGGATAAGGGTATTAAATCGTCGGAATATTTTTTTAATCATTTTTTCTATGTATGTTACCGCATAACTTTAGACCACGTTAACCAACTACTATAATTCTTTTTTAAAGGAAAGGTGTTACCTGAAAAGTGGTCTAATTTGGTTTAAATCCGATCATTGGATCATGAACAGATTAACGATAATCTTAAATTCTTAGATGGGAATTGAAATCGGCTTTGTTTTTTTTTGCTTAAAAATTACTTGTTTATGTAAGCATTTGTTGAAAATGCAGTCTCACATAGATATGTAAAAGTAAGGCCCCTATTATAAGTTGCATTCGACTGTGGTCGACAGAGCTGATCGAACGAATTTTCATTTGGTATTATGACGCTCATTCGATGAAGAATAGCGCTATTGTGCATTTCGCTCGGTTAGGTCATTTACAATAGTATACTTTTCACCGCTGAGAAGTTTTGTTTACAAATCGAGCAAAACTAAATAGTGTGCTTATACATATGTATGTAAATTTGTGAAAATTAAAATGAAATAAAAAAGAAAGCGAGTTCATAAAAACGTAGTACAAATGAGTACAACGGAGTTCTGGTTCAACGATTCATCAGAGGATGAGAGCTTGGTAAACTGGCCAGGAGTGGAAAATGTTTAAGAGGGTTTAAGTGTAGTCTTTCGAATATATTTTGACATAAAATATATTTAAAAACTTTGTCTACAGATTATTTAAAAACGTCTGACTGTCTGAAGAGGCGTTTGTGAGCCAAATCTATTTAAAATATTTTAAAACTATCAACAGCTTACGATTTTATTCTCAGAGATCGTGCCAACTGAGTATTGGTATTTTCTTTCACAAGTAAAACCAGCCTTTCGAGCTTGTGTTTAATATTCACGACGTTAGAACTGCATGAAATTAATAAAAATTGTTTGAAATTAGTGTCCAGCCGCCATAAAGTAAAAAACAAATGCAAAATCATACATTCTTCACAATTTTCTAACACTTCGCCGATGGCGTACATCGAAAGCAAAATTCTGTTCGCCCGAAAATTCAATACCCAACGAAAATGTCGACGCGGTTGCATAGCTCATAATTCCACTCTCGATGTTCGATCTTCGCAATCTTGCCAACAGCAGTGTTTTCTGCATACACTTGCATCCAGAACTCTCTTGTCTCCCTTCGTAGTATTTAATAATCAAAGTGCTGTATTCACTGATGTCCAGAAGGTTTTCAAAAGCTTAATTGGTCACCTCAGTAGGTTTACTTTTCGGGCCACATGAAAACGGGTTTGTTATCCAGCTGAAGCCATCCTCAGAGTCAATGTTGGGAAAATATTCGACAATGGTTTTTTCTTAACCTTCCAAGTTAACGCTGGTAATGCAGCCAGTTTCACGAAAACAATTTAAGTGATAAATGATTTTAATTTTTCGAATTTTATATAGGAATCGCTAGTGACTGTTATCAATTTTCTTAGCGTTAACTTCGAAGTTACATACGTTGTTCTGATTACTTTGTTTATTTATGGAGTTTTCATGCAACCTGTTAGAAATACTAAGATATATATGTCACAAATAAAAAAAATCTCGACGTGCTAGAAAAAACCAGAGATGTATTTTAATATCGCAGGCCTCTGTTATCTCCGCAGCGTCATCCAATACGGGTTTTAAATCTAGTGGCGGCATCTTCCTAGTCGCCAGGGAATACCGAGGGATCATACAGTGACTTCTCATCCTAGACATCGCTCCTTTCATTTTTCCAACCACCGCAAATATTCGCACACTTGCTCCATTTTAAACCATTGTTCTGTACAAATTTGTCGACAGCTTTAAAAATTTTGTCGCTAGTGGCGTAAGTCTGAAGTACTTCGTTCTTCTTCGATTTGCATTGAGAATGGGTACCTCACGAACACGAGAAGACTGCCTCTAAAATCGTGTTGATTCGCTCTTTTACAGTGTGATTGAGAGGTTCCAAAGAATAGGTAATATATACACGTGCGCGAAGCTGCTGCGCTTGTTACGAGAACAGCTCAGCCAGCAAAAAATCCGAAAAGGGGAAGAAAAGTGGATGAAACGCGGATTAGGTCTACAAAAGTACCGAAAGTGGTTGTGAAAGGGGTACGTTTTCGTCTATTTTTCTGAAAATTTTCTGATTCAATTTTACGTTGACAGAACGTACTGGGGAACTACGCTTAAGAAGGAAATATCCCTTTGCTGCAAGTTATTTGTGTTGTGTATGGGGTTTGACGAGCCGCTGAAGGTAATTTTAATAAACATCTAAATTTTTTGATTTTCTGGCCGGCATGTTGAAGTTTGATCAAACCGCTTGCGTTGGTGTATGGAAAGTCTAAAGAATTTGCCCGCACCACTAGTATACTCTAGCCACTAGCGGCACCCCAGGCATACGCTCGCGGCACCCCAGGCATACGCTCGCGGCACCCCAGGGTGCCGCGTCACCCACTTTGGGAAGACCTGCTCCAAGCAATGTTCGTACCGAGTTTGGTGGGGATTGGTGAAGGAACTACAGAGATACATCATTTCATCGTAAGTGTGCGGTGCTACGCCTATTTTCAAAAAAAATTTATAGCTGTCTTATTTTAAGCCAAAATTCTACTTCGTGTACTAACTTTAAATAATTTGGATCCAATATTTACGGAAATATCGTAGTTTTTGCATATTTCGAAAATACCGTTGGGCGTGGTTATTGTCTGATGTCGCCCATTTTCAATCCCAACCTACCTTGGATAAAGGGAAACTTACCTACCAAATTTCGTGGACACATCTAAATTTTTTCTCGAGTTATCGTGTACACGGACAGTCAAGGCTTAATCGATTTCTCTTTTCATTCTGATCATTTATGTATACATTTGTCGATAGATATACTATCTCGATTCGTTTTGCCTGTTAAAAACAACAGTTATGCGAACAAAGTTATAATACCCTTGTGCACAAGTGCGCTCGGGTATAAAAATATTGCAAATTTTCAAGGATATTTAAGGACAAAATTTGTAAAGGACTTTTTTCATACCCATTCGTTCTTATGTACCAAAAAATTTATTCTGTTTATAAGTTTAAAAGTTTTTCCTTTTTTTATACCCTTATTGTTATCCTACATTGCACTGGTTTTTAAATAATTTTTTGAAATAATCTATTTTTAATTTAAAAGTCCTTTAAAAAAAATCCTGACGTCAGAAAGAAAAACTAATTTTTTTCTATAACTAGTGAACCCGCATGTCGTTAAAACGCCCAAAATTGAATTTCAAAAACTTAAAAAATATTTCAAGTATTAGTCAGAGCTATAAGAGATCCGAGTGCCATATTTCATCAAAACCGTGCAGCCGTTGCTGAGTGAAGAGCAGTCTCGCAAGTGTATATTTTTATTTTCATCGAGTATCAAATCACCCTATACCGATGAAAAAGTTCTTAATTGAAAAAATAAAACTGTCATACATCTACATGCTAAGTTCTCTAATTTGACCTCTCATTTTTGAAATTCCTTTTCAAAAATATTCTCAAACTAAAATCTTCTTAAAACTCTTTCGTTTGGTTTCTTAACATTCTTTCGTTTGACTTCGGTGTTTTATATTTCATATACTTTTTGAATTAGTTAATTGAGTTAGACTTTTCAAACAGGGAGCAGCTCTCTAGAAAAGTATATTCAAGCTTAATCCTTGTTAGCTCTCCTTCGCTGGACATTGCGATACATACTTTAAATAACTGAAGAACTAAGTGGAATCTGATTTTTCAAACATGTGGCAGCCCCGCTAAATGCAGTTAAGAAATAAACAATATTCAAACCGCCTTCGATTGATACCCGTATTTTAATAATTCATTTAACATACTAAATAATTTGAATATAACTTTTTAAACAGGTGGCAACCCTCCCTCAACACCTCAAAAATTTTCTTAGCGTTCAAACTAAAACTTTTTCGTTTGACACCCATAATTTTGTTATTTCATATAACTTATGTATAAGTAAACTAAATTCGATATTTCAAGCAGGTGGCAACCATCTTCAAAATATTTTCAAACTACTACTTTCTGAAACCATATTTCTCTTACCTAATATGATTTTTTAAATAGGTGGAAACCCTCCTATAGTTCAGCTAAGAAACAAAGCTCTTTAAAACCATTTCGATTGATACCCAGTTTGTAATAATTGATTTATTTTTTTAAATAATTTGAATATATTTTTTTAGAAGGTGGCAACGCTTTTCAAAAGTAAAACCTTATAGCACATGTACAGTCCAAGGATTTTAGTGTGACGCCTCATTTTGCAAAATCGAACGAACGGCGCGGATTTGGTAGCATTGATTATAAAATAATTTTTCAACAGGTGACAACTCTTTAAACGCTTTAATTTGACATCTCATCTTTGAAAATCGGGCGAAATTCCCTTCGCGCATTATATATATAGATTTACCCATAGTTTCGCCAATATATTCATCTTTTTGTGTGTAAAATTTACTGTCGCCTGTGTTATATTTTATAAAATGATTTCGTGAATTGGTAATAATTTAATAAAATAATAAATAATTTAATTTATGAGGTTTCAAATGAAAACCGTGGGGCGCATGCGATAGACTTGAATTCATATGAAAAGTGATATATACCAAATCCGGATTTTTAAAAATTGATGAAGTCAATCGCTTAACATCGATCTCAAATTCACACTTGCGCAATATAGATTTTAGATCTAAGTAGGAGATATAAAACTTCAATGCGCCTTATGTACCTTGAACGAAAGACTTATTGTCAATTAAATATAATGGAATTGTTAATGCGCCCAAATATGCAAGGAAAGCTTAACGTTGAAAAGCTGCANCGACGTTCCACCGCCTGACTATGACGAGGTACGTATAGCAATAACGCGGCTGAAAAACAACAAAGCCGCTGGAGCTGACAGCCTGCCAGCTGAGCTATTCAAGTACGGCGGCGAGGAGTTGATAAGGTGCATGCATCAACTCTTGTGCAGAATATGGTCAGATGAACGCATGCCCGACGACTGGAATTTAAGTGTGCTCTGCCCAATCCACAAGAAAGGTGACCCCGCCATTCGCGCCAACTACCGCGGGATCAGCCTTCTAAGCATAGGTTACAAGGTCTTATCGAGCGTATTGTGTGAAAGACTGAAGCCCACCGTCAATGAACTGATTGGGCCTTATCAGTGTGGCTTTAGACCTGGCAAATCCACCATAGACCAGGTATTCACAATGCGCCAAATCTTGGAAAAGACCCGCGAGAAAAGGATCGACACTCACCACCTATTAGTCGACTTTAAAGCCGCTTTCGACAGCACTAAAAGGAGTTGCCTATACGCCGCTATGTCTGAATTTGGCATCCCCTCAAAACTCATACGGCTGTGTAAAATGACGTTGAGCAACCACCACCACCACCACCAGCAGCTCCGTCAGAATTGGCAAAGACCTCTACGAGCCGTTCGCCACTAAACGGGGTTTCAGACAGGGCGACTCCCTTTCACGTGACTTCTTTAATCTGATGTTAGAGAACATAAGCATGCAGAACTGAAAAGCATGCAATTGATGGCTTATGCCGATGACATCGATATCATCGGTGTCAAAAACCGCTAAGTCTGTTCTTCCTTTTCCAAGTTGANTAAAATACAGCGGCTCCGCTGGCTTGGCCATGTCGTTCAAATGGACACTGACGCTCCAGCTCTGAAAGTATTCAACTCGGAACCCGCTGGTGGTAGCAGAGGAAGAGGGAGGCCCGCACTGCGATGGAAAGATCAGGTTGAGAAGGACTTGGCTTCGCTTGGCGTTTCCAATTGGCGTCAGTTGGCACAGAAGAGAAACGACTGGCGTGTTTTGCTGAACTCGGCCAAAATCGCTTAGGCGGTTATAGCGCCAAATAAGAAGAAGAAGAATTGTTAATGAATTATGTATGCATGTACATATGTGTATCACTTTTGTTATGTATGTATATTGCATGCGCTCCACTTCTTTTTTATAAATCTCATAAATTGTTTATAATGCTAAAATTATCAAAAACAAATTCTATGAGTCTAGAAAAAATCATTTTCTTGTGTTTAAAAATATGTTTTATTAATTTGTTTTCTTATTCGCCTTATGCTTGCTTACTTGCGAATCGATAAGTTTAAATGATTACATTTTTAGCATTTTACGTCTGAGTTGAGGTTGCAGGAGTCTGCTGAACTAAGTACGTGATGAAGAACGCTAGGCGAGAAATAGCAGCGCTGGCTGTGGACACTTTGGAAAAAACAATGGCGTGATTATAGCTTGTACTTTTGCGCCTGAAAAGTTTTGACTGCAGTGTACACTTACATACATTGCTCTGTCTCAGCAAGACATATTTGAAAGCTTGCAAAAAATGGAATAATACGGATATCTTTTTTTTTAACTTGCTTTAAGCCAGTATTATTAGCGCGCTTTAAAATTCAAATCCAATTTGATGCAACCTCCATTTAATCTTGTTTGCACATCGCTTAGCGCTGGTCAGTGGATGAGTGTGTGTGTGATTAGGCGTAATTTCCATTGAAAAATAAACGGGGTTGCGCGCATACAAAAAATACACGGAATGTACTTATTTGCTCAGCTAACCAAGCGTGTAAATCCGGCGAAGTTTACTTAATTTTACTTTGGTTTTAATACTTCTTTTGTTTTAAACATCTGTAATAGCTGGAGGCAAAATTTTCATTCTTCCAATTTCTTTGGTGTTTGCTGTTGTTTGCTTCTTACTTTATTTTTTTATCGGTAAAGTTTAATCTTAAGAAATTTTTTTCTTAAATAGTTTTGACATTTGTTGGTATTTTTCTATGCTTCTCTAATTTTCTTCCAATAATTTTTATTATATTTTTTTGTTAATAAACATTTCCCATTTACTTTCCGGAGCAAATAGAGAAACATCCGAATTTTCTCTATTTATGAATGTACGCTTTCCAACTTTTTCGTTTCAATTACCTCATAAATTTCGTTGGAATTGGCAACTTGCGGAAATAAAAGTTAATAGCCCGGAGAATGAAATGACAAATTAAAACCATTGTTAATTTTAATTTTGCAGAAAAGAGTGATAAAACTGACTTTCTTGGCAGATATTAAGTTTTAAGAATTAATAATAAAATGCAAATAGTTGTAAATATTTTTAATTTATTAACAGCAACAACGCAATATGTTTAAATAGTTGAATGAACTACATATAATAAATGCAATATATGTAAGTATCTACAATTTCGACTTTGGTGGCGAAAATATGTGCTATTGATACGCCGTTAAAGGTGTAATTGAAATTATCTATAGATAACGGTTTCGTTCAAAATATACATACAATGTCAAACAAACTATTAGGGTTACGATATTTTGAAAAGTTTTTACTGTTTTTACTTTGTTTGTTTAATGTTTTTTTTTTCAATTTTATAAAAGTAAGCTCCATATCTAACAGAGACCACATAAATATAAATTCCAAACTTGGGCTAGGATTTGAAAAAATTTTCAAGTTTCCACAAAATTTCAAACTATTTAATCAGAATCATAAAAAAAATGTCGTGTGTTAATCCCATGCGCGGGTAAATTAAAACTCCTTACTCTATTACCCGTAATGAGATGCATTTTTATACCCGAGCGCACTCGTGCACAAGGGTATTATAACTTTGTTCACATAACGGTTATTTGTAACAGGCAAAACGAATCGAGATAGATATAGACAAATGTATAAATAAATGATCAGAATGAAAAGAGAATTCCATTAAGTGGTGACTGTCTGTCTGTCCGTCCGTCCGTCCGTCGGTCCGTCTGTGCACACGATAACTCGAGTAAAAATTGAGATATCTTAACTTGGTACGTGCACTTATTTAGGGCGTAGGACGGATGGTATTGAAAATGGGCAAAATCGGACAATAACCACACCTACCTCCCATATAACGGTATCGGAAATACGAAAGCTGTGATATTTCATTAAATACCTAAGGTAAATATTAAAGCTAATTTATTCAAAATTGATGCTTGCAACAATTCTTTACCAAGAAATACGCTCACGATAAAATTTTGGAAAATGGGCGTGTCACCGCCTAGTTATAATCACATATACGTATCTCGGTAACCGTTCTACTAGTTTGTACCAAATATGGTTATATTGTGCTTGCCACATAAAACCAAAACGTTAAGAAATTTTTAAAATCGGACTAAAATTACGGCCGCTTTTCATACAACGGTAAATTTCAGGAATGCTTGAAACTTTAATATTTCGAAATTTAAGGACGCTAATTTACTCAAAACTGATACATGTGGCGGGAGCTTTCGGCAAGGTGTAAAACATGCATTTAATACTTGCGCCGGGTGTTTAATGTTCGGCTCCGCCCGAATTAAGACTTTCTTACTTGTTTATATATTAATTGTAATAGCCGAAGGAAGGCCTTCGTTGCTAGCGCTGCGTTTCTTTTTATTTAATAATTTTATTATTATTTAAGCTTTCATAAAATAAAATAATAAAATAAAAATAAAAAAGAATAAATAAATAAATATATTATTTGAATCGATTGCAGAATTTATACCGAGAGTTTCTTAATCACGTGCATGGCTCTTATTACGTAGTTTCCTAAAATAAAATAAAAAATTTTAACGTGTTTCTTTTTCTATTGCTGGTTGTTTTAGTTAAAAAATCCAGTCGGTTGTAGTGGCGGTCAAAAAGAACTACTGAAATGTAAATAAGTGAAGAGTAAAAATGTATTTTTAAAATAAGCTTTCTAAGAATGAACCAAATCGGACCATAAATACAGGCTTCACAAGTATCTCGACTTCTGCACCACCTAGTATTCCTTTTCATATAAAAAATATGCATACATATATTCTAAATATGAAGCAAATAGGCTAACAACTAGAGGGTTTCCAAACGTCTCAATTCCTGCCACCTACCGGATTATTTAAATACTAGCTATAGCCTGCCACGCTTTGCGTGGCATATTCCTGTTACATGGATGATAAATTATTAACGAAACAAAGCATACGTTTCATATGAGTTTGATTTTGTAATAAGTACTTGTGTGCACACAATATTTGTCGTGTTTCCATTCTCTGCATTGATATCAAGAATATCTGGTTTGCCGACACGGGAACACGCAACATCTGAGAACCAATCCGCATCTCAATCTAAACCACAATTTTCCAAAGGTTAACCTTGAGCATTATTGATTGTGATTCCGAATGCCAATCGAATTGGAAATTGCAATCTTTTAAATCGAAATCGTGTATCCGTCGGAATCATGGGAGTTCTTCATCTTCGAAATGCCACGTAAAAATCTATACTTGCACTACGTTCTTCATCAATTTCTTAACTGCGAGTCGCGTACCGTTGCAGAGTTTCGGCTGATTAATATTCCGCAACATGATAATTGGCACACCTATTTTCAATTCAGTATGTGGGGTCATCCCTGGAAGATCAATTGAGTTTAAAAATTCCGTTGGATAGTTAACTGATTCGTCATTTTCCACAACGGTGTTTATCGACGTATAAACAAAGAACAGCGAACACACAGACGTATTTATATTGCGTTTTCCGCATAAACTAAAAACAGCGAACACACACACGCACTTGTGTTTAAAAGTAATTCGCTCGTTCTTAATTCGGTATGCAGTTTTTATGCAATTTTCAAATATATCTTCGCAGAACTTTGTGAAGTGATAAGTCGCTGGTATTTTCAGCTAACGTCAACGCTAACCTAGCTTGGATATCACACGCTGCTTTAAACATCACCCACACTCCACTCCCGGAGTAATTTTTGGCATGGTATTAACCTCCTGCTTACATACCACACTGGGCTCTGCACGAATGCATCCCTGGATTAATTCCAGCTCATTTCACAGCAGCCTACGGCAGCTAGAGCGTGTTTCCTCCAATGGAGACCCCCAATGAATACACTGTGAAAGGGTCACATCTTGCGCTACCGCTTCATCAGCCTGCCCGCATATCGCCCTCTCTCTCTTTCTCTCTCGCATATCAGGCATATGAAGTGCGTGGCTGACTCGATGTGCACCTATAAACCATATGGGCTCATTTAGCTCGATACATAAACACTCGCAAAGGTAATCCCTACCTCCTCAACTACTCTAACTCTACCACAACTCTAAACCTGGTCTCCCGCTCTCTCTCTCAGCTAAACAGTTATTTCCTCACTTTGAATGCTGGATTGAATATCATTAGTGGTATTCACCAAAGTGAGCAAGTGGCCTGGCAGTCTGGCAAAAGAGCAGACCAGCTCAAGCAACGACTGTTGTCAATACCACTCTATTTTAGTTGATCCTTATTCTTCGCAGCAAGAATAGCTCGTTCACTGAGCCAATAATTAATTTTCTTAATTAAGAAACATTCTTTCGATCAGTTCTCCTTTGGATGTTCCTAAGTTACAAAAATTATCAGGCAATAAAATTCGTCTTAATCTCTCGTTGGTGGGCAGCTTTCCGTTCCCAATGTCCAGTACTTGTCGCGAGAATACCTCGGCTGCAGTGTATATATGTTCGTCTTGCCACAATGTTGACTATTTCCGGCAAGCATTTATCTAGTGTTAATCAAGAAATTACAGACAATGATTGCGTAAAATCTCCTGAGAGCAATATCAATACATTCCCGAATGGTTGAACGTTTCCATGCAAATCCCATGACAATCGATCAAGAACCTCAAGCAATTTTTTATGTGCCATCGTGCACTGATCCCAAATAGTTGTTTAAATTTGTGTACTACTTTTTCCATATCGGATGTTCTGGAAATATTGCAAGTAGGAGTTTCGATGATTTATATGTTCAATAGCTTAAGAGCTGAATTAGCAATGTTTCCTGGTAGCAATTCCAGACGAAGCGATAGCTAAGGTTATGTAATTGTTTGGACGAACCGTTGCCATAATCAATCTGATAAGGAATGTTTTCCTCCCCCCTTCCTTGCCCCCCAACTCCGTCAATTATCATTTGCATATTCTTCCTCTTATTTGGCGCTGTAAACGCCTAAACCATTTTGGCCGATATCGAAAAAGAACGCCAGTCGTTTTTCTCTGTGCCAACTGACGATAATGGGAAATGCCACGTGAAGCCAAGTCCTTCTCCACTTGGTCTCTCCCTCTTCCTCTGCTACCACCAGCGGATTGCGAGTTTAATACTTTCAGAACTGGAACGTCGCTTCCCGTTCGAAAGACGTGGCCAAGCCAGCGGAGTCGATATATTTTCATTCGCTACACTATGTCCGTTTCGTTGTAAAGCTCATACAACTCATCATTCCATCGTCTGCGGTACTCCCGTCGCCAACGCGCAGAGGCCTGTAAATCTTTCCTAAGATCTTTCTCTCCAATACTCCAAGAGCCAGTGTTGCCAACTTTTCAGTTTCAAAAAGCACCAAACCTTGGAAAAAAGAGCGTTTTACCGCACTAAAAGCACTAAATTTTTTTTTTATCAAAGGATACGGATAAGGATTTTTTTTATCAAAAGATAACAGTTTGTGGTAAACAAAAGTAAAAAAATTAACAATATTTCCATGTATAAATAAATACACATTCATGCTTGCAAAACTGGTACATCTGGAGAAGGAACAATCGAATCGCAACAAACGAAATTGAATTTTAAAGGGGAAGAGCGTAAAATCTCCTGAGAGCAATATCAATACATTCCCGAATGGTTGAACGTTTCCATGCAAATCCCATGACAATCGATCAAGAACCTCAAGCAATTTTTTATGTGCCATCGTGCACTGATCCCAAATAGTTGTTTAAATTTGTGTACTACTTTTTCCATATCGGATGTTCTGGAAATATTGCAAGTAGGAGTTTCGATGATTTATATGTTCAATAGCTTAAGAGCTGAATTAGCAATGTTTCCTGGTAGCAATTCCAGACGAAGCGATAGCTAAGGTTATGTAATTGTTTGGACGAACCGTTGCCATAATCAATCTGATAAGGAATGTTTTCCTCCCCCCTTCCTTGCCCCCCAACTCCGTCAATTATCATTTGCATATTCTTCCTCTTATTTGGCGCTGTAAACGCCTAAGCCATTTTGGCCGATATCGAAAAAGAACGCCAGTCGTTTTTCTCTGTGCCAACTGACGATAATGGGAAATGCCACGTGAAGCCAAGTCCTTCTCCACTTGGTCTCTCCCTCTTCCTCTGCTACCACCAGCGGATTGCGAGTTTAATACTTTCAGAACTGGAACGTCGCTTCCCGTTCGAAAGACGTGGCCAAGCCAGCGGAGTCGATATATTTTCATTCGCTACACTATGTCCGTTTCGTTGTAAAGCTCATACAACTCATCATTCCATCGTCTGCGGTACTCCCGTCGCCAACGCGCAGAGGCCTGTAAATCTTTCCTAAGATCTTTCTCTCCAATACTCCAAGAGCCAGTGTTGCCAACTTTTCAGTTTCAAAAAGCACCAAACCTTGGAAAAAAGAGCGTTTTACCGCACTAAAAGCACTAAATTTTTTTTTTATCAAAGGATACGGATAAGGATTTTTTTTATCAAAAGATAACAGTTTGTGGTAAACAAAAGTAAAAAAATTAACAATATTTCCATGTATAAATAAATACACATTCATGCTTGCAAAACTGGTACATCTGGAGAAGGAACAATCGAATCGCAACAAACGAAATTGAATTTTAAAGGGGAAGAGTAATACTTAATGATACCCTAAGTAGAAGTGAGCGAAACAATTTTTTGTTTTATAATATAACCTCAAATATTGCGAAAAACCGTGTTTTTACACTTAGAGGCTAGGATA
>NW_016159425.1:31717-50044 GCF_001687245.7 Rhagoletis zephyria | reverse complement strand
TCTCAAAATTCTGACGTGGTAGAGAAATTCTGCAGCTAGATTTGGATTCAGCACCGAAAAATCTACACAAAACGGTTCCACTCAGGTGGCAAAAAAAGTTAAAATGTTTCGAACTGTGTAATCAATCAATAATCAAGAAAATAAAAAAATAAATACTTAACTTATCTGCGTGCTAGCATTTTCAACGCGAATACAATTTAACAAAAACGCAAGAACGTGGGTTTGCTACTTCATCTTTTTATCAATCATGGTTTGCATTTTAGTGCATTTAAATTTGTAAATTCAGAAATTTTAGTTCAGAAAAAAGCACTAAAAAGGGCACTAGGCACTAAACCATTATTTTTGGCGTTTTAATTTTCAAAAAGCACTAAATCTAGTGCTTAAAGCACTAAGTTGGCAACTATGCCAAGAGCCGTCTAATCGAATGATGTCATTTTCTAAGCTTCTGCGCCATTTATCAGCTCGGGCATGATGAGTGAGTTATAGAGTGTGGTTTTTGTACGTCAAGAGAGAACTTTACTCCCGAATTGCCTATTCAGTCCAAAGTTGCACTTGTTGGCTAGAGTGATTCTGAATTGGTGTTAATGCTGGTTCCCAAGTAAACGATATTCTCTACTTTCTCGAAATTAAAACTGGCAACAGTGATGTGGGTGTAAAGGCGGGAATGCTCTGACTCTTTGTTTGATGACAGGAGTTACTTCGTCTAGTCTTCGTTGATCACCACACCCAATCACAATAGTAATAGTAATTTNCGAATTGCCTATTCAGTCCAAAGTTGCACTTGTTGGCTAGAGTGATTCTGAATTGGTGTTAATGCTGGTTCCCAAGTAAACGATATTCTCTACTTTCTCGAAATTAAAACTGGCAACAGTGATGTGGGTGTAAAGGCGGGAATGCTCTGACTCTTTGTTTGATGACAGGAGTTACTTCGTCTAGTCTTCGTTGATCACCACACCCAATCACAATAGTAATAGTAATTTTAATCATAATAATATTATCTGATGTTATTCAAAATTTCTTTACTCGCAATATACTTAGTAGGATATGGCGACCAAACGAAATTGTTTATGATTAAAATTTAACTATTTTATAATGCAAAGGAATGGTGACAACAATTTAAAGTTTTCATTATTTGATTTCATGGGATATTTTTATGTTCTCGTTACGCTTTTTATCATTTCTTCATTTGTATCAGTAGCTTTTTATTAATTTTTTTTCCATTGCGTAATTTGTATACCAACTCTTCATTGATAATATGATCACTTCGTTTTACGATAAGTTGTTGTGAATTCTCTCTTTTTTTAAACTGTCCGGATTTGTATAAGTGGAAACATTAAGAAAATTCTCTAGTAAAGCTTTCCCAATCACTTTCCGTTTCGAACCAGTTATGTAATACGTCATTTAATTTCAATATTTTCAGTTTACTTTTACATATTGCATAATCCTATTTAGAATATTTCCAAATCAAGATTTCTCAAATACCTTTCGTTTGGTACCCATATTGTAACATTTCATTTATTTTATCAATTTAATTGAGTTAAATTTTCAAACAGGTGGCAAACCTCCTCAAACATATTTTCGACTGTAAGTCTTCTTAAAACTATTTTGTTTGATACCCACATTGCAATATTTCATTTACTTTATCAATTTAACTGAGTTAAAATTTTAAAATAGGCGGCAACCCTCCTCAAAAACATTTCCAGCAGTTATCTTTCTTAAACCTCTTAAATTTAATATCTATGTATATTGTAATATATCATTTAGTTTATCAATTAAATTGCGCTAAATTGTTTAACAGGTGGCAACCCTCCTTTAAAATATTTTCGACTGTAAGCCCTTTTAAAGATCTTTAGTTTGATACCCACATAGCAATATTTCATTTACTTAATTAATTTAACTGAGTTAAAATTTTAAAATTGGTGGCAGCCCTTCTCAAAAATATTTCCAGCAGTTATCTTTCTTAAACCTCTTTAATTTGATACCCATATTGCAATATTTCATTTATTTTATCGATGTACCTACTTTGGTTAAATTTTCAATCAGGTGGAAACCCTCTTCAAGCATATTTTCAGCTATGAGCCTTCTTAAAACTCCTTAGTTTGACACCCACATGGCAATATTTCATTTATTTTATCAATTTGACTGAGTTAAAATTTTCAAATAGGTGGCAACCCTCGTGAAAAATATCTGCAGCAATTATTTTCCTTAAGCCTCTTTAATTTGATACCCATATTGCAATATTTCATTTATTTTTTAGATGTACTTTAGTTAAATTTTCAATCAGGTGGCAACCCTCTTAAAATATATTTTCGGCTGTAAGCCTTCTTAAAACTCTTTAGTTTGACACTCACATGGCAATATTTCATTTATTTTATCAATTTAACTGAGTTAAAATTTGAAAATAGGCGGCAACCCTCCTCAAAAACATTTCCAGCAGTTATCTTTCTTAAACCTCTTAAATTTAATATCTATGTATATTGTAATATATCATTTAGTTTATCAATTAAATTGCGCTAAATTGTTTAACAGGTGGCAACCCTCCTTTAAAATATTTTCGACTGTAAGCCCTTTTAAAGATCTTTAGTTTGATACCCACATAGCAATATTTCATTTACTTAATTAAGTTAACTGAGTTAAAATTTTAAAATTGGTGGCAGTCCTTCTCAAAAATATTTGCAGCAGTAATCTAATTACTCTCTTTAATTTGATACCCATATTGCAATATTTCATTTATTCTATCGATGTACTTTAGTTAAATTTTCAATCAGGTGGCAACTTACTTCAAACATATTTTCGGCTGTGAGCCTTCTTAAAACTCCTTAGTTTGACACCCACATGGCAATATTTCATTTATTTTATCAATTTGACTGAGTTAAAATATTCAAATAGGTGGCAACCCTCGTCAAAAATATCTGCAGCAATTACCTTTCTTAAACCTCTTTAATTTGATACCCATATTGCAATATTTCATTTATTTTATCGATGTACTTTAGTTAAATTTTCAATCAGGTGGCAACCCTCTTCAAATATATTTTCGGCTGTAAGCCTTCTTAAAGCTCTTTAGTTTGACACTCACGTGGCAATATTTCATTTATTTTATCAATTTGACTGAGTTAAAATGTTCAAATAGCTGGCAACACTCGCCAAAAATATTTCCAGCAGTTATCTTTCTTAAACCTCTGTAATTTGATATCCATATTGCAATATTTCATTTATTTTATCAATATAATTGGGTTTAAAAATTTTCAAGTAGGTGGCAACCCTCCATTTTTTTGCGATACATTGGTTCTGGTATTATACCGAACAGTACCAAAAAAAAATATTCAAATTGGTTCAGCCGTTCTCGAGTTTTGACGACCGTGACATACGAAGACAACATTTGTATATATTTAAATATGGAAAAGGGTTTTTTCTTAACAGCGGCAAACCTCCGAGTGTATTTCTGCCATGAAAAACATCTTCTCATAAAAATACCTAGTTTCCACAATATCGACTTGGCCCTATAAGTTTGTTTTTCGTTATGCAAATAAGCATACAGATTCTTTGTTTATGTTAAAGCTGTTAAAGTCTGGCATCACCGCAACAACGTGTATTCTCTTTGAGTTTAGTTTGTACTGACGTTCTTATGATGTACATACAATTTTCTATTCTTACTTCCAATTAAACTTCTGATCTAAAAACACTTAAACGCGCGAGTTTTATTAGGTTATGGGCCCAGAGGCCTTATTCTGATCCTAAAAGAAATTTTCGAAATTAAGAAGAAAAAGTTTGCGTAATGACATCGCTTTATACTATAGATAAGCTTGAAGAATCAAGCTACGAAACCTGGTTGGTGCAGATGCGGAGTGTGCTGATTCATGGTGGTCTGTGGAAAGTGGTGACTGGCACGAAGCCTTCGAATGCGGAAGAACTTACGCTATGGACCGTGAATGATGAGAAGGCATTGGCGACTATCCTACTGAGTGTGAAGCCCAATCAACTAAACTACGTAAAGAATTGCAAGTCGGCGGCAGAGGCTTGGTAGAAATTGCTAGAAGTGCACAAGCCGCAAGGGCCGGTACAGAAAGTTAGCTTATACAAACAGCTCTTGAACAAGCGCATGCGCGAAGACGAGAATATTGTGGAGTTTCTCAATGCTTTTACGGAAATAAGCTTGCAGAGATTGGCATAGTCATTCAAGAAGAATTGTTAAGTATAATTCTGCTTTCAAGTTTACCTAAATCGTTTGAAAATTTCTTCGTAGCGATAGAGACACGTGATAGTTTGCCTTCACTCAGCACCTTAAAGTTAAAGATTTTAGAAGAAGGTGAGAGGCGAAAGCGACAAAATGAATCGTCAGACGAAGGCGGACAACAGACCTTCATTGCCCGTGAGCATGACAAAAAGCAAAAGAAAAAGTTTAATGGCAAGTGCTTTGCATGCGGGAAGAAGGGTCACTTTGCCAATAAATGCAAGGAAAAGCAAAAAGGTGGAGAGGCTGCAATGAATGTTATAGCAACAGCAAACACACTGACTAGCTTCGATCGATCATGTTGTTACATAGACAGCGGGGCGACTTCGCACATGAGCAACAACAGAAATTTGTTCGTAAAGTAAGAAGAGTGTAAAGAAAAGATTTGGTTAGCAGCAAGCTACGCTGTTACTGCGCTGGGCAAAGGTGAAGTATTGCTGCGTACGAAACAGAGAACAGTTCGATTGCACAAAGTGTTATACTCGCCGGAGTTGAAAGGCAACTTCATCTCAATTGGCAAAGCAGTTGAGCACGGCATGACGGTCAGCTTCGAACAACAGCATGGTTCGATCAAGAACAAGCAAGGCGATGTTATTCTCAAAGCGAAAAGGAAATGTAATTTGTATGTTGTTGATTTACATCAACATAGCTTGTACGCTGTAAGCAATGAAGAAGTTTGGCACAACTGGTATGGTCACCTGAATTATCAAAGCCTTCGTGAGCTAAGTCGTCGTGATATGTTGTGCGGGTTGAAGTACGACGAAAGGATTGAGCAAACGTGCTGCAATACTTGTATGTTGAGCAAAATACATGTACTACCATTTGCTAAGGCAACAGAGCGCAGATCAAAAAATCTGTTAGAGCTAATCCACTCCGATGTTTGCGGCCCTGTTAACGTGAAATCAATTGGAGGCTCACGATATTTGTTGACGCTAATAGATGATAAGTCGAGATTTATCTGTGTTTATTTTCTGAAAGCCAAAAGCGAAAAGCTTGAAAAGTTTAAAATGTACAAAACTTACGTAGAACGGCAAACAAACTGCAAAATCAAAGCGTTTAGGAGCGATAATGGCAAGGAGTATGTCAATAAAGATTTTGACGCGTTCTTGAGGCAGCACGGCATACGACACGAGTTAACAGTGCCACATACGCCGCAACAGAATGGGGTGGTTGAGCGAGCAAATCGCACTCTGGTAGAGATGGCGAGGAGTATGATGTTACATGCGCATGTAAAGCAGAGTTTGTGGGCGGAAGCGGTATCAACGGCTGCATATCTGAGAAACAGATGCCCAACAGCAATTCTAAAGAACAAAACTCCGTACGAAATGTGGTTTAATCGAAAACCAAAGGTCGGCCACTTGAAAACGTTTGGTGCTGTTGCAGTGGCGCTTGATAAAACACGACGAGAAAAGTTTGCAGCAAAAGGTAGACAGCTTATTATGGTTGGATATTCACTCGAAAGCAAGGCGTACCGTTTGTACGACGAAGAGCTAAACAAAATTGTTGTAAAGAGAGATGTACTCTTTAATGAAAATTTCGTTGATAACAGCAAAGCATGCAGTGATGGTGATAAAAGTAGCGAAAATGATGATGTACTCCAAGTTTTTCTCGGGGAAGAGAATATGCAAAATAGCCCACAACCGCAACCGCCCACAGCGAGCAACGACGAGTTGGAGAGCGACAGTTCATCCTATGACAGTGCAGATGCAGAAGGAGCATGTGAGTCGGTATATGATAATAGCAGTGACAACCAGGAGGAGATATCTGAAGATGTTACCAAGGTTGGTAAGGGTAGGCCGAAATTGCTACGAACTGGTCAGCGTGGACGACCCAAAAAGCGGTACAACGTAGTCAACAGCATAACAAGTGAGAGTGTTCCTACGAGCGTCGAGGAGGCCCTTTCGAGTCGCAAATGCAACGAGTAGAAGAATCCTATGCAGGTCGAATTCGCAGCGCTGGAGAAAAATAAAACGTGGACGTA
The DNA here is from genome assembly GCF_001687245.7 of Rhagoletis zephyria. Taxonomy (NCBI): domain Eukaryota; kingdom Metazoa; phylum Arthropoda; class Insecta; order Diptera; family Tephritidae; genus Rhagoletis; species Rhagoletis zephyria. The sequence goes on along the minus strand of NW_016159425.1, from coordinate 43,832 downwards.
CGTTGAGCTACCGCCAGGTAAGAAGGCAATTAAAAATAAGTGGGTGTTCGCTTTAAAGCGCAATACGAGCGGAGAAATTGAACGCTACAAGGCACGACTGGTAGCAAAGAGGTGCGAACAAAGCTTTGGTATCGACTACCGAGAAACTTTCTCCCCAGTAGTTCGGTACGCTACAATACGTATGCTGATGGCAATAGCGGTCGAAGAGAAGATGCACCTACACCAGCTAGATGTTAGCACTGCGTACTTGTACGGCGATTTAGATGACGAGATATATATGCAGCAGCCTGAAGGTTTTATTGACCAGAAACAACCAAGAAAAGTTTTAAAATTACAAAAGGCGATTTATGGCTTGAAACAATCTGGCGGGCAGTGGAACTTCAAACTCGACGAGGTCCTTAGACAAATTGGTTTTGTAGCATGCGATGATGAGCCCTGTTTGTATAAGCTGAATTCGGGGGATGAGTTAGTTCTCATCGCAGTGTATGTTGACGACATGATCATTGCTTGCAAGAACATGTCAGAGCTGTGTAGGGTAAAGGCACTCATATCTGACAGATTCGACGTAGTAGATAAAGGCGCATTACAACATTTCCTAGGGATGGAAATCGAACGTGATGGCGAAGTTGGTTCTATTACCGTAAGTCAAAAGCAGTATATACGTGACTTGCTAATACAATACGGTATGGACAAATGCAAGAGTGTGGCGATTCCTTTGGAGAAGGGCTATCAAGTGGCATGCAATGAAAATTGCGTCAAAGCAGATGTAGCACAATACCAATCGCTCATTGGAGCACTAATGTATTTAGAGGTTACAACAAGACCTGACATCCTTCATTCGGTTTCGAAGCTGTCGCAAAGAAATAAAGACCCACACATGGAGCATATGACTGCAGCGAAGCATATCTTAAGGTACTTGCAAGGTAGTATGAGTCTTAAACTTTCTTACAGTGCAGGTGGCAAGCGTGTACAAGGTTATGTTGATGCCGATTGGGGAAGCGATTCCCATAATCGTAAATCGTACACAGGCTTCGTGTTCATGTATGGCAACTGCACTATATCATGGGAATCGAAGAAGCAGAATACAATCGCGTTAAGCAGCACAGAGGCTGAATATATGGCCGCATCAAATGCCGCCAAGGAAGCAGTATATTTGCAACGCTTACTGAAAGAAATCGGTTTTTGGAAAGACGATGCAGTTGTGCTACACATTGACAATCAAGGGCCGGAGAAGTTAGCAACCAATCCAGTGTATCACAACCGCACTAAACATATCGATGTTCGATATCATCACATAGCGAGTCGAGAGAAAGATTGCATTAAGGTACTGGCCCACAGAACAGATGACGGCGGATATATTTACGAAGAATTTGTCGAAGTCTAAACATGTACAATTTACCAAGCAAATGAATTTGTTGTAAATGAATATTTGAATGTTTGTAAAAGAGGAATCCACGTTGAGGAGGAGTGTTAAAGTCTGGCATCACCGCAACAACGTGTATTCTCTTTGAGTTTACTTTGTACTGACATTCTTATGATGTACATACAATTTTCTATTCTTACTTCTAATTAAACTTCTGATCTAAAAACACTTAAACGCGCGAGTTTTATTAAATGCAATATTAATTTTTTTTTATAACTATGGATTTAATTATAAAATTTTATTTATTATTGGTTTTTCAAGTAAAAGTTAAAAAATTAACAGTTGTGTTTGCTTTTGATACTTTTTCTGCTTGGCAACTGATACTTTTTTCAAGCTCGCGGCATCGCTGCCAGTTGGTGAATATTGATTGGAAAATTCCAGGTCATACACTTGTGGTCAGTTGATTAATTTAAGTGACATTTTGACCAGTTTCGGCTATTTTTCTTTTGTTTATTTAATGTTTATATTTTTTTCATAAACCAGCACCACATAAATCTAAATTTCTCACTACAAAAATAATAAAAATTAAACAAGCTTTACCAACTACACCCAAAAATTTTAAACTCTTTATTAAAAATGTTTAGAAAATTTTTCAATTTTAGGTACTTAAAAATCTTAAAATTAAACGGTGAAAATGTTCTTCTTGCCAAAACGAAAAAATTTGGTGTAATAAAATTATTGTGTCACCGAATGAAAGAAAATTACATTGAGTAAAAGATGACTATGATTTGAAAAGCTAAAATTCCATTTTTTACAATTTTTATTGGCACACTTGAAGTTCATTGTTATATACATACATGAAGAAAAGAATATACATATAATATGAGCACAAGGAATACTGTGTAAAAATTTTAAGCTCCCATTAGAGCCTTCGATTTCCTTAGATTGCTCGAGAAGCAATTTCTCGCGAGGTTCGCTTTCTCACGAGATTCTCGTGTATCGAAAAACTCGTTATACTCGCGTGCTTCTCGATGATCAATTTAAGGCAGCGTATTTAATTTAGGCTATTTAAACCCTGAGCTGTTGAATTTCTTTCAAGCGCAATACTCGTCGCTCTCCAGAATATCAACCATGTGCATGGTCCTTTCCAGTGAGGTCTGTATTGTCAAACCATATGGAGGAGCTTTATAAATACCAGATAACACTGTTCCTCTCCATTAATTACTTTTACTCACGCTCTAAATTACTAAATTCTTCTTATATGCACAAAGGTTTTTTTTTGACAATAGAATTTTTAACATTTACACATACATTTTTTTCTTATTTTGGTTTTAATACTTTCGGTATGCTCTTACATACGTATGTCTCAATAACAGGCATGGGCAGAGAGTTAGCAGGTGCTAAAAGAGCGTAAGCGTCGCGTGTACGTATACAAGCGAGAGCGCAGCGATTAGAACACGACAGCATGCAAAATGAATTAGGCACACTAACACATTCTCACTTTTAGCTCACGCTTGTTTGTGGTAGTGCCCACCTCTGCTCAATAACTACTCAAATTGCTCGTGAGAATGGCGATACCCGAAATTGTATCAATAACTCGACTACTCGATTTCCCGGGTATCGAAATGCTCGAGAATGTGCGAGCAGAAATCGAAAGGCCTAGCGCCAATATTGAGTTACTTTTAAATTATATGGCTTTTAAGTTAAGGCGTGCGAATAAACTTGTTAGATGATTGCTTCTGGTGCTACGGGGCGTATACGTTTCTCATGAGATTTGCTCTTATATGTAATCGGGCCACGATGCAGAAAATGAAGGTGGCGTCATTCGCGGACCGCTAGCCCTCTCTTCGTCGATTTGACAGCATCCACCCATTCGCTGACGTCGTAAGAGATCATTGTAAATATATTTGAGTGAGTAAACTCCATTATTTAGTAAAATATCGCAGTTTATTTATTTCTACTAACTACAGTTACATCTGAGGTAGGTGTTTCTAAACGGAACACAATTGCCAAGTTTCGTTAATATATGTCAATTTTTACACAGACGGACGGACAGACAGACATGGCTTAATCGAGTTCTCATTTCATTTGGTATACATACAGTGACGGGCAAAACTGTAACATAGTGTACCACTTTTTACTTCAGCCATCGCTATCTTTCCAAGTTCTAACAACTTTCATACTTTTGTTGTATATTCTTGTTGGTACATCCCTGCTCCCTCTCTCATAACGATTTGTAGTCAATACAACAACAATAAAAAACCAGCAGACAAAAATGTAAATTAAGGCAGATGTTACAGTTTTGCACTCATACATTTTTAAGAACTTTTTAACAATTTTCACGAAAAAAAGAACTACTAACACAATCTTCAGTACTCTTTTGCTTGTTTCAGTTCCTGGATACGATTTGGCATACCTTATTTGTATCTTTGTAAAAATTCTGGAGGTATATCCTTAGTTTGCTTTCACAGCTCATGTACTCGATTCTACGGACTTTGATCCTTAGTAAGCTGTGCTTTTAGTTGATTTCGCAAATTCTCGATGAGGTTCATGTCCGCGGATTGTGGAGGTCATTTCCAAATAGCAAATTTTTGCTTTTGTATCCAGGCTTTGCGCACATATGCAGTATGTTTCGAGTGATTTTTCAGCAGAAACTCTCATTTTTCGACTACATCTTGCAAATTTTGTTGAAATATGAACAGATATTGTTCCTTACGCATAATGCATACTAACGGACCAACAATATTTTTGAAATACCACCCCAAACTATTATTGACCGACCACTGTGATTCACAGTTTGCCTTACATGATGCGCTTAGGCTTAATTTGGGCCTTTGATCCAATACCATGCCCGGCCATCTGATTGAAAGCGATTAATTAAGTCTTGTCAGACCAACTAACCTTCAATTAAATCTTAAAAATGTGTTTTTTTATTGCATTCTGTAAGGCCTAACAAATCCCAATATGCAACGGTCCGGTTTTCGTGCGATCCGGCAAAATGCTACCACGCTCGCACATGTATTTTGATCAAAATGGTTTTTTTTTCTTTTATTATGCCTTTGCGTTCAATTTGACAATTCTTCGCCACGCTGTCTACTGAGCTGCATTCAATTTTATTACCTTAAGCGCTTCTGTAATAGTGGCTGCATCGCTACTTGCTACTAAGTTCACAAGATATCGGACCGTAATATTTTTTGGCAGACTTCCTTTGTCCTTAATAACATTTTAGGCTATATTTTTTCTCAGTCTTAACATTTTCAAGTAGCAAATTCCACAATTTTTTGCCACTTTTCGTGCGGTCCCTCCTTTCCGCAGTAAATTTATTATTTACATTTATGGTTCCTGATTAACTATATTATTTACTGGTGATCACTTCTTCAATAAATTACAATACAGAAAACAGTCATCTGACTTCCAACTAAGTAAGAGATAATTGTCAAATGCAAAACTGAGAGTGAGTGCAAAACTGTAACATCTGCCTTAATTTACATTTTTGTCTGCTTGTTTTTTTATTGTTGTTGTATTGACTTCAAATCGTTATCAGAGAGGGAGCAGGGATGTACCAACAAGAATATACAACAAAATGAATGAATGAAAGTCTTTAGAACTTGGAAATATAGCGATGGCTGGAATAAAAAGTGTTACACCATGTTACAGTTTTGCTCGTCACTGTATGTATCTCGATTACTTTAGGCACGAGTGCGATCAGGTGTGAATGGAGAGAGTTCCAGAGATAATTTTTACTACATATTATGCGAGCGTTTGTGGTCCTTTCTTTGTCATTCTAAAAATGATGTGTTTACCAAAATTTTGGCAAATGTTAAACAGAATTGCATAAAAGTGCAAGTGTGAATTAGATTTAAAATCTGATCTGTTAACAAGACATTTACAAACCTTTCAACAAGAATAATCCTAAAAAAAAACAGAAAATGAATGATACAGGTAAAGGCCAAGTCTAAATATATTTTTCATAGATTGGTAGTAGTCTACCAGTCTAATAAGCCCAAGAAATAGTATTGTTTGACGTGCGGAATTTTCTTCAAACATATCCATGAAAAAATCGTATTCAACATGACTTCGGTACGAGAGTTTTTCATGCAGGCAAGCCAGTAGGATCGAAATGGGGAACCAGAGTTGAACCAAAACCAAAGAAACGTGCCAAGGCCGCTCGAAAGTTAGGATAATGCTAATGGTTTTCTTTGATATTGGCGGTCGTGGGCATCATGAAATCATTCCAAATGGACAGTCGGAAAATAAAGAATATTAAAAAACAGGCGCCATGACGCATTCGTCTGATAAAATTAGCCCATTTTACCGATGATGCGTAGTGTAGGGAATTTATTTGTTTATCTATTAACCTAGAATTTAGAATCAAAACTTTATTGGCCATCCATCATATTCTTCTTATATAATTTCGGGCGACTCTTTTCTATTTCTCGAGTGCGACCATAAAACGATATTCATGGAAGGTATCGAAATTGTAAATGTATAATCTAACGACTTTTGTACATTGCTGGATTTTGAAATAAGATATAAATAAATAAAAAAGGCAGAGTCAGACGATTGAGAATTTTCAAAAAATGCCGTGCAAATTGCTTAGTTTTTATTCATAAGGCCCAATAACCAATTTGACTAAGTCTTTATGTTAAGAGGAATTTTCAAATAGTGCTTTACAAACCGTCTCTTTAACTTGAAAGCGTTTTGGGCAGTTAGGCAGATAATAGATAAGAGCCCCCTCTGACTTCCAAACCAGTTTTGAATAATTGAAACTTGCTTTTAAAATAATAGATATATACTCGTAAATTTTTTATGCGTGCTTGGTTCTAATAGTTTCAGTAATTGATTAATAATGCAAGTTCAATTAAATACCGATTCCGCCTTATTTTAATTCGGGGAAAAGGTTGATAATAAACCAATATAATATTTATTTATTTTTACAACTCATTCGTGGCAGTAAAAGTTAATTAAAAACTAAAAATTAACTTTTAATTTTTTATTTCTTCTTGCAGCACTGGCGGTTAAGTGTGCATGCACGCATGCGAATGAAAATTTGTTTGATGGGCGGACACAAATGATTGCGCTTTTCCGGTCTAAATGTTAATTTGAGTGGGTCCACGCGTGGACAAGCAAATACGCTGATTGCAGCGTTTCCCACCAGCAAAAAATTTCACCACGGAATAAAGTGCGCTAGTCTGAGTGAGTTAGTAATAAATAAGTCGTTGCGCAGGAAATGAGGAAATTTCTTCATAAAATTGGAATATTGCTTGTTGTTGTTATTTTACAAGGCTTGAATATTAACTTCGTATGAGTCAGTTATACGTCAACTGATCAACACATATTCTTGAGTATGTGAGCTATTCAGCTCTAAACTACGTTCTGTAAAAGCAGGTACCGAAAATAACAGTTATTTAAATAGTATCTAGTAATAAAATTATAGCTAAAAAACCCAACAACACGCTTTTATTACAAGAAGAACTAAAAGGAAAATAATTATTTATTGATTTAAAGATTCGTTAAATAAGGATATGAAGTTCCCTAACTTGATGTAATTTAACCTTTTAAACTAGCTTAAAATAGGACTAAAGTAATTGGCACGTAGTCATGGTCGAAATAAAGTCCACTGAAAAGTTAGTTGCAGTTATTTTTTACAGGCATCCCATTGGTAGAGGGCTTCGGGTGTGCGAATTTGTTGTAACATCAGGAGTTAAAGACTTGCTCTAGCTGCTAGTCTTAAAATTTCCTCTAATCACGTCGTAAGCAGATTTCCCATGTGAACTTGCAACAAAGTTCAATTCTGCCATTTCCTTGAAGCGATTTTCATGATTTCAGACTTTTGGTAAAGTTAATATGATTTATTTATGTTGTTTTTGTTTTTTACACCCCTTTCCTCTTTAAAAAATATACAATTTCATAAAATTTCAGTGTCTATTCATCATATTGCTCGAGCATTAGACGATCTAGAGTCCAAACGCATAAGTAGCCCATTACACCCATTTGGGTACTTAAAGTTGACATTATAGACAATGTTTTTATGCAATAATAAACATTTTTAAAAATGCTATAATCAACAAAAAATCCAAAAGAAAAATGTTTGCTTAATTTATTTTTGTTTTTCATACGTTGCACATTAATGTAAAAAATGTACAATTAAAGCCCATAATTAGACGGAGGAAATACATTTTTTTTTCATTAAGTTCCGTTAAAAGGTTTCCAAGATACAGCACTTTAAAGAAAGGTATGAAGTTTTCTTAAAATCTAAGTCCCGTGTAAATAGGCAACCCTACGTCATATCGGCAAAATATGCTGCACGTATATTCATGTCACCTAGACCTTCCATCTCTTCAACTTTCATCCAAATCCTTAGAGGTCGCGCACAGAGGTGGCCGCGGTGACATGAAATGCCTCCTATTGAAAAATAAAAAAATAAAAAATAACTAATAAAAAATAAATAATAAAAAAATTATTTAATTACCATAGAACAAAGCTTGGGTCAGTTATATGAATTTATTTTGTATTAAATTATAAAAAAATATAAATAGAGGGTGTAACCTTCGTTCGTTATTCTGTTTGATTTGGATAAGTTATTTTCGGTCCCTGGTAAAAAGTAAGCGAATTGGTAATAGATCGCATCATAAAAAAAATTATGAATTTGATTTTTTAAAGCGAAATGCGAGAATGATGCTCCTGAAATTGTTTTTTACTTGTCAACCGGTACTTGTTGATTTTCAAATACCACTGAAACTCGCTATAATACAAATTTCGGATAGTTTTTCTTTTTGAGTCTGAAAGCATAAGTATGTGGCTATATTTAATATATACGCAAAATATATTGTAACTCCTCTTCTTTAGGAGTTATGAATGTTTCAACAGCGGACTGTTACATTACAACTTTTGGAAGTACTTTTTAAAGCTGCTTTATATTATCGAAAAAGTCTGCTCTCCTGATAAAATATTTTCAAAAGTTGGTACGCAGTTTCCTAGCTTCAGGATGGAACTCAACATATTAATTGAACTGATAAAATTCATTTCGAGGTCAACATTTGCAAAAAATAGTCGTACTGTTACGTTACAGAAAGAGACTGTTACGTTACCAGTGTGATAAATGTCTAGCGATTAGATTATAATTAAGTTTTTAAATAGCGTTTAGAGTGTTTTATGCAACAAGTAGCATAAATTTAGTAGATTTGCGACTTGACATGTAATCCAAAGAAACCAACAACATGATAATTATGAATAAGATCTGATATTTTCTGATGCTGTGCAGCTCTAGGTCGCTGCAGAAGTAATTTTCAACGTAGAACTCGAGCTCGAGCTTAGAACTGCGCCAAGAGGTTGAGGTTTTTCGTGGTTAATAGCAATTTTTGTTTGCTCCAAGCCATTTAGTACTATTCTTACCCTTCAAAATGCGCCATTTAAGTGGTGCTTAAAGATTTTTCCTTGAGAAGCTATGACCATTAAAAATGACGTAATGGGTTAGAAAGCGTATATTTGGTTTGGCGGTATTTTTATGTATTTATTTATTTATTATTTTATGGCCATAACTCTTGAAGGAACAACCGTATATCACCATTCGAAAGTGGATTTTGAAGGACAACATTAGTACTAGAAAAATAGGCGAAATAGTTCCAGCAGATTTTTTTTTAATTAAATAACCTAATCCTCGCGTTATTTTATTTTTCTACGTAATACCTATTTTCTGAGCCTATGTCAGTAAAAAAGAATAAACATTTTAATTAAAGGACAATAACACGTCGAATAGCTTTTTTCATATACCCGACACAGGTATCAAATATCGTCATTTCAACTTTCTTTGAACTACCTTTGCATGGTAAGTAGGGGTGTTTACTCGATTTCGAACGTTTTCGATGATACGCAGAGTTAGACTTAATGATATAATTGAACCAAGTCAGGCACAAATAGATAAAGTGGTTACCGAAATACGCCTTTGTAGTCATAAAGTGGGCGGTGCCACGCCGAATTCCTCAAAGTCTTTAGCAGTCTTATTTATTGTTAGGGGATTGTTGTATCTATTAACTTGGAGTAAATTAGCGTCCTCAGTTATGAAATATCGAAATTTTCGTATTTCTGAAATTCACGGTTATTCGGGAGGTGGGTGTAATTTCAGTCCGATTTGAATAATTTTCAACAAATTGCTTTTCCGTACGAAGGTTATTAAGTGCACCGAGTTTGGTAGAAATTGATAAATCGGACACCGAGATACACATTTGTGGTCATAAGTGGGCGGTGCCACGCCCATTATCCAAAAATTTATAATATTCTAATTTTCTGCTAAGTAGTTATTGCAATCACTGATTTTAAGTGAATCACCTCCAGTAGTTTCCGATTTAACGCAGTTTTCGTGTTTCTCTAAATTATCGTTATATGGCAGGTGGGCGTGGTTATTTCCCGATTTCAAAGATTTTCTAGTTAGTTTTTTTTTTCTAGTTAGACCCTACCCAAGGCTCGTACCGAGTTTAATAAGCATTGGTGCAGCGGCTACAGAGATACAGCATTTCATCATAAGTGGGCGGGGTCACGCCCATTTTCCAAAAATTTCATAATAATACTATTTTTTATAACCATTCTACTTCACGTGCTTATATTCTACAATTTTCATCTAATATTTACTGAAATATCGTAGTTTTTGCATTTTTAGAAAATACCGTTATATGGGAAGTGGGCGTGGTTCGCCCATTTTCAATACCAACCTACCTTGGATAAAGGGAAATCTACGTACCAAATTTCGTTGAGATATCTAAATTTTTGCTAGAGTTATTGTGTACACGGACAGTCGGACGGACGTACAGACAGAGATAGCTTAATCGATTTCTCTTTTCATTCTGAGCATTTATGTATACATTTTGTTATATCTATCTCGATTCGTTTTGGCTGTTACAAACAACCGTTATGCGAACCAGTGTTGCCACTTTGTGAGTAATTCCTCAAAACGTGAGGAATTTCCGGTGCGCTTGAGTATTTTTTGAGGATTTTTATTTTGAGGAATTTTCCCTCGATATATTTGCAGATAACAAATTCAACCATGTTTTACACAACAGAGTTGTTAAATCGCTCTGGAAATTTTTGAACAAAAAGCTTTCCAAAGTTTTGTAAAGAGCGAAATACACCACACAAGCGGCTTGTCTAACATTCTTTAAACCTACTTTTCTCATTTCGCCATACACCATGTAAAGAATTTTAGTTTTCTTTCGGTTTACAATGTAAAAGAGTTTGGTTTTCTTCGATTTCTCTCTCTTGCGTCAACATGGCGGCCAGAAAATCAATCGTTATATTTTCAACTTATTTTGAACTTACAAAATCTTGATATCGAATGGAGAGCACACGGATGGTTTGATCATAAGAATATTCATATTGATTCTTCATTTTAGATCCAGAAAATTATAGGAAAAAGTTTTTGAATTAAAATATTCCTTAGGTTCATATAAGTTTCCCAATTAAAAAAAAATATTATATCTGCACTACTAATATAGCCCTTTTCTAATGTTTTAGTAGAACGTATATTTACTAGTTTAAAAATGTGTAGGACTGACTTGAGAACCAGATTGCGCACTAATATAGTTTTAAAGGAACACTACTAATGTTTCCTCCAAACACGCATTGAATTATTCTCTTTGCTTAATTTTTATCTCGCTTTTGTCACAAAATTACGCAAAAAAGCTGTCAATTTCTCACTCGCTCGTTTTTAGGCATGCTATTGTTACGAATTTCGAATGTTCGAAAATACGATTCAGATGCAGCATACTATTTCTATGATTCGTGGCAAAATCCGAATACGAAAGTGTGGCAACATACGCTATTAAAAAAATATTTGATTAATGTTTTGAAAAGCATTGGTCGTATTCATTGGTCATTGGAGTTTTTGTATGAATCGAAAGTCATGAAATATTCTTATCATTTCCTTTACAATGAGGCGTATTCTTGTTTTCGTACGAATCGAAAATTTGAAATTTTTTTATAGAAAATGATAGGAAAATTTCGTGGTTTTCGATTCGTACGAAAACAAGAATATGCCCCAATAGTTTCAAATTTTCGATTTGTACGAAATTAAGAATGTGAGTCAAAATTTTTAATAGAAGCCAAGCCAAATTTTTGTAGTTTTTTGAATTTTCTGGCTTTGTGGTTTAGGCCGCTTTAAACTTAAATAAATTCTTCCTCATATTGGTGAGAATTTGTGGTCAAATTTTGAAGCAAAAAGGTGGAGTTTTGGTGAAAGTTTACTTTATTTATTTTAAGAAAATTGGCCGCCATTTCGTTAATTTTAAAGATTTTTATAATTTTCAAACGAATTTTCAAAGAAAATGGAAAATAAAATTGTTTACCTTAATTAGAAATAAATTGCGGACAAACAAAATGATATGCAGATATGATTGTTAAAAACCTTTTTTTTTCAAAAAAAAAGTAAATATACGTAGTATCACCTAATTTTTTTTGTAGAATAACATATTTCATCGACGCGGAAATCCACGATGGGAAGTTCTTCAGCCTGCCTGATTTGAGATGGATTTGACCATACTTATTTTTTAACAGGTTTTCAATAAATATATGTATGTGTTTTGCACTCTTCTTCTTCTTAATTGGCGCTGTAACCGCCTAAGCGATTTTGGCCGAGTGCAAAACAGCACGCCAGTCATTTCTCTTCTGTGCTAACTGACGCCAATTGAAAATGCCAAGTGAAGCCAAGTCCTTCTCCACCTGGTCTTTCCAACGCAGAGGAGGCCTTCCTCTTCCTCTGTT
>NW_016159425.1:20887-31035 GCF_001687245.7 Rhagoletis zephyria | reverse complement strand
GACTGGGGACTCGGGTTCGTCTTCCTCACTACTTTCAGCGCTGCTACCATTCAGTAGGTTATAAAAGTGTTCCCTCCACAATTTAAGTATATTCTGGACATCGGTCACTAGGTCGCCATTGTTGTTCTTACAGGAGTTCGCCCCGGTCTTGAACTTGTTTTGCACGTTTAATAATAAAGATAATTATTTCAAAATTTAAGTTCAGGGATGGCGTTATGGCGTATCGTTATACCCGCGCACTTGTGCAAAAGATTATATGTACATATTAACTTTTTATTTATTTATTGTAATTTCTTATGCGTATGGACTGACGACATCATAAATCTGGGTATATGAGCTATGAATTTCATAGGGCATCGTCCGTGTTAAAATTCAGCCAAGAATTTAGCCCTCACTTTTGCTATTACCAACTCATATTCTAGTTGTTTGACCTTCTTCATAAAAAATAAAGTAGCTTTAAAATAGGTTTATAAACTAAAAAATTTATGAAAACGTCAATTTATAAAGCTCTTTAAACCTACTTTATTTTTTATGAATAAGGCCAATTATCTTTTTCTACTGGGATTTACATAAATGTGCTAGCGAGCGTGCATGTGTGTGTGTAATTTTGTGTGTTATTTAAATAACAATTTGCGATCTAACTACATAACTGCGGGCATTGATGGAAAAGTGTTACCGATTGGTTACTAAAATACAAACATTTACGTAATTCAAACACAGCCACTTTCACGAAGACTTATGTACATGCACACAATTTGCCACAGAGCGAGGACGAGTTCAAATCGACGTCGTTACGACGTCGTTCTGGTGAAGTCGTTTGGGTGAATTCGAAACGATGTCGAAGCGAAGTCGTTTTTTCCATACAAAATGTGTACACTAAAACTTAATGAGCTATAAAAATGCTTTTTATTTTTATACCCGAGCGCACTTTGTTCACATAATGGTTGTTTGTAACAGCCAAAACGAATCGAGATAGATATAGACAAATGTATACACTCAAAATTGATATTTACAATGATTTTCAGACAAAAAATAAGAATGTTATAAATTTTTGGAAAATGGGCATAGCCACGCCCACTTATGAATAAATGTGTATATCGTGGTAACCGCTACACCAATTTCTCCCAACAACGCCTTGGTACAACATACGAAACGGCTGAGAATTTGTAAAATCGGTCAATAACCACGCCCACATCCCATATTTGTTTTAAGTAATCTGTATGTATTTTATTTACTGGTATTTTTAATCTCTGTTTTGTACTATAAAAGATCTATGATCTTATTGTACTAATGCTTGTTCTCTTAATAATAAATGAAATGAAATGAAATGAAATGTAGAACACGTTTATGATAAAATTTTGGAAAATGGGCGTGGCCCACTTATGCCCAGGTATGTATATCTCGGTAACTTTTCATATAACGGTGAATTTCAGAAATTCTTGAGACTTCGATATTTCGAAATTTAAAGACGCTAAGTTACTCAAAATTGATACTAATAACAATCCCTTGAAGAGAACTCACATTATTATAGCACTTGGGAAATTGGGCGTGATACCGCCCACAGCTAAGTATATGGATAAGTTTATCTCATTAAGTATAACTGAACTTACTATCGAAATTGCTAGAAATAGGGGTAACACCACTCTTCTTATCATGTTACGGTAGTTATCAGAAAGGTGAAAATTTATATTTAATACTTGCGCCAGGTATTTAATGTTCGGCTCCACCCGAACTTGGAATTGTTCACTCGTTTCAAATTCTCATTTGAAATTGGATTTGAATGGTTTTTGTTAAAGATTTTGAGCATCATTTTGCAGTTCGCTAGTAATCGTTTTTGCGGTTCGCCGGCGAGTCGTTGGCGAACGTCCCCGGCAAACAAATTGATCACCATAACGAGTCGGAAACGATGTCGTGGCGAAGTCGTTTGGCTAATTGGGTATACATTAGGGCGGGTCAATTTGTATGGATCGATTTTTTTCGACATTGTTCCTAGCATATTCGGATTCTTCATAAAATTCTAAGAAAAAAATTCCTCCAGACCATAGCTCTAAAGTCAATTTCGAGCCTGCGCATTTTTAAAAGAAGATATCTTATATATAAAATTGGATTGCTGTCAGTTAGCCTCGCTAAGACTTGAAAACAGCTTGACCGATTTGAATATTTTTATTTTTTTGGTTTGTTTTTTATAATATCCGGATTGTTAAAACCAGAAAAAATAGAGAGTTGCCACCTGTTTAAAAATCCCAATATAAGTAAATTAATTACATAAATTAGATATTGCAATATGGGTGTCAAAAGAAAGAGGTTATGAAGGCTTACAGGCAAAAATATTTTTGAGGGGGGTTGCCACCTGTTTCAAAATTTAGTTAAATAAAATTGATAAGATAAATTAAATATTGCAATATGGGTATCAAATTAAAAGGGTTTAAGAAGGCTTACTACTGAAAATATTTTTGAGTCGAGTTGCCACCAATTTCGAAAATTTAATTCAATTAAGTTAATAAGATAAAGTATGTATTATAATATAGGTGTCGAGCGAAAAGTATTTGAAAAATTATTGATTAAGAAATATTTTCTATAGGCCTGCCACCTACCTGAGCGGTAAAAACTAAAAGCCATACTCGCAAATATTGTTCAAAACTTTTGAGGCTCGCATCAATGTGGAATACTGTAACTCCGTCAAGATAGTGTTTATTGATGGCAAACAAAGTACTATCATGTTTGGCAATGATATCACCCCATCGAACAATGCACTCAGCCTCGATATAAAAAGAGAACAAAAGCCGAAGTATTAGCCGAAGCAGTTCATACAAATGTTCCACAATTGAACTAACAAAAAAATATGGCCTACGACTCTTTTATAGAAGCTGTGGACACTGGAGTAAAATTTAAACAAAAAAACAAAACCGACTTCAATTCTCATATACAAATTTAAAAGTACCGTTATTTTCTTCATGGCCCAATTATCGGATCTACACTCAATTAGTAGGAGACTACCTCTGAGGAACCACCTTTCCTTTCAAAAAGAATTATAGAAAACGGATAACGTAGTCCAAAGTTACGCGGTAACATACATAAAAACATATTCCGACGAATTGATAAAATATGCAGATTAATATTTAATAAAGTGTTACGGATATATTTTTTTTAATACAAACCTGTGCTTGGGAGCTTATTGATGTGAAAAATTAATTTCTGATATCTATTTTTTATTTAAAGAACCGCAAGATTGCACTACAAAGCAAATTACATATTTTTTACTATTGTAACGGGAGAAGTTACTGTATGTATTTTTTTATATGTACAGTGTCGAACAAAAGTTTTGGCACAGTAAATTTTCGCATTACATATATGCAAAATTTTTAATTTATTTCCGATAATTTTTTATAAAAACATAGTTCATACTACACTAAAACACATAAAAATCAAATGTGTAAACTTTGTGAAAAACTCAGGAAAATTCAATAAATCTGCATACTAATTTGCAATTTTATATTCAGATTTTCAAGCAACTTCAAACCTGCACTTTGATAAACTAAAATTGAATGGATTATTAAACTGCATACTTCGAATTTTTCTAAAAAATACTTTGCCTATATTGCGTAAAATTTACTGTGCCAATACTTTTGTTCGTTACTGTAAATTTAAGGGTTTATTTACCCTTAACTGTAAAAAATTTACAATATTTTAAGATTATTTTTCGAATCATACATTTTTTTATGATTAACAATGTATTTATATTTTTTTTTGGTTTTAGATCCTTTTTGCTTTCAACACGAGGTATCTTTTTTCTAGTTTCTATTGTCATAGCCATAACTCACTCTCTATTTTTATCAATCAATCAATCAATGAATCAATTTTATAATTTTTTCATGTTTTTTTGATTCCGCTTTGAGTTGCTTAACATCCTGATCCAGTTCCGGCGTGCTAATGCACCATCAACAAGGCTGCCAGCTCGATGAATGTAAATAGCAAATTTCCAACAATAACAAAATAGCCAATAAACAACGAACCGATAACAAAGGACACAAAGATAGTGCGAGGGCAATTGGTATAAAATCGACCTCAGCCTACCAAAATGTGACTTGCATTGAAAATGTGATTTAATATACATAAATAAAATATACACATATTACACTTTCTTAAAAAACAGACACAAATTCAATTCCTAACAAAAAGTATGAAAAGTAGCCCTTTCTAGATTTTTGAGGTGTGTGCTTCAAATAGTTTTGGCGAATACAATGCAAAATGACCAACCATTAGATTCTTACATCCAGTCAAACATTTGCAACCACTCGCTTCTAATTTTTTTTAAGGCTCATTTTGATTTTTGCAATTATTTTATAACCTTAAAAGACTTTTACCTACAAGACAAATACATTGGGATAATATAAATATGTAGCTGTACATACATTCTACATACATATCGCTAACCTAGAGTGAAAAGTTAAAAAGTCTACTTTTTATGAAAACTCATATTTTGATAGAGAGATTAAAAGCGCATCGTTTCGAAAAGGCTAGAAGTCCCTGTTTTATCTTCTCCCATTTATGTTCAATGAAAGGTAAACTTTCTAAGTCCAAAAAAGCTCCGAAAACTCGATAACGCGAAAATTGTATGGAAACTCTTAAAATAAAAAAACGAATCCCTCTGATGGAGTTTTGCTTTGAACAGGCAAAATGTTGTATTGAAAGTTTTGCGAAATACTTGAAAAAAAGGGCTATAACAAGTTTTTTTCCTCTCCTGTACAATTTTTATAATGGGACTTAGCAACAAAAAAAAACCTTTGCTACGAAGCCCTGTATATTACATACTTAAATTGAATTCAATTGCGAATTTGGAATACTTGTTTTTTTTTCGTTTCGGTTAAATCTAGTAGGTTAGAAAAAAATTAACTAATGCCGAATTTCCACTAGGCATTGAAATGACAACAAATGTCTGCCATTTAAAAAAATGCCATGTGGAAAGGATCTTAATGATTATTTTTTTAATGTAATGACACAATTATTTTTTAATGACCGACTTTGTCATTTGTCATTTTTGCCATTTAATGCCTAGTGGAAATCCAGCATAAGAGTTCAAAATAAAATAATGTAATTTTTTTTTACACTAAAAGCTGACCAATTTAAGCTAAACGGCAACACTGATGCAAATACCGACAGTGCTAAAGTACGTGCGTACATATTAAATGCATGTGTACAGCAAGTGGTCGGTCGGCTTTAGTAATCTGTCAGTTTAATTAATTCCTTAAATGCTGTAATAGCATTTAAACCAATGCAAATAAAGCGCAATATGTACAACGTCAAATACACTGCACATTGCATGTGCACCTACAAACACAATTGAATGAGAATCGAGTACATGAATCGCTGCAGTTTCAAATGCATTTATGTACATACCCTACAGACAAAAATTATCAATTAAAAAAATATAACCAACTTGGAGTTAGCTTTTTTGCGGGATTTCTATAGAATAAATAACTTGTAGTTAGCTACAAAAAGCTAACTTGCAACTAGTTGAAAATGATGCAGGACTGATCCGCACGTAATCGGGAGATTGTTTCCTTTAAACAACAAATTTTACTTTGAATACACTTTCTTTTTGCACTTCACAAAAATTATTTTCTTTTTCTTATTGATATTTTTTGTCCAAAAGTAGTTAGTTACAAGTTAGTTGACATTAAATCCAGAGGTAAAACCACACCTGATTATTTCGCGGCTACTGAAATTGAAATATAAGCTTTCCTCAAATTAAATATACAGATTATAGTAACCTTTAGTTCCTTCCAAATCAACTTCAAGTTAACTTATAGTTAGATATATTTCCCGCAGGGTACCCTTAAAACACAACCAGTAATATACTGCAGCATTAAGAAATCCGTCGCCTCTTTTATTTGAATTGCTGTCGCTTGACAAATTAAAAGTTAGCGTTCTCAAAACTTTAACCCACCTCCTTGCCATTGCCAAATCGCAATATTTTCCTCCAGAGTCCCAAAATAATACAGTGCAACACTCAAAAAGTGATGGGAATGAGAACAATTGAATTCACTAAGAGAAAAGTCTTAAAAAAACCGAGAAAAAAACCGAAAGTCTCGTTTTAAAAGTTGATTATTTCGTAAAAGAAATTTGTGCAATTTTTTATCATTACTAGATAATATTTATAGCCATAGCTTTGACAATACTTCACATACTGATTCTTTTGCTTTTGCATTTTTCCCAAATACCGTTATATGAGAAGGGGGCGTGGCTACTGTCCGATTTCAATAGCAACCTACCTTGGATAAAGGGCAACCTACTTACCAAATTTTGTTGAGATATCTCAATTTTTGCTCAAGTTATCGTTTTCACGGACAGACGGACGGACGGACAGACAGACATGGCTTAATCGACTTCTCTTTTCATTCTGATCATTTACAGTGACGAGCAAAACTGTAACATGGTGTAACACCTTTTATTTCAGCCACCGCTATATTTCCAAGTTCTAACGACTATCATCTTTTTGTTGTATATTCCTGTTGGTACACCCCTACTCCCTCTCTCATAACGATTTGAAGTCAATACAACATCAATAAAAAAAACCAGCAGACAAGAATCGAGCAAAAATATAGATATATCAACGAAATTTGGTACGTAGGTTGATCTTTATTCAAGGTAGGCTGGTATTGAAAATGGGCGAAATCGGTCTATAAACACACCCACTTCCCATATAACAGTATTTCCGAAAAATGCAAGAGCTTCGATATTTCAGTAAATATTGGATCCAAATTGTTGAAAATTAGTATGCGGACTAGAATTTTGTCAAAAAATAATACTATTATGAAATTTTTGGAAAATACGTGTGACCCCGCCCACTTATTATGAAATGCTGTATCTCAGTAGCCGCTTCACCAATCGTTACCAAACTTGGTACTTGGCCCTGCCTACGGTCTGGCTAAGAAATCTTTTGAAAATCTTTGAAATCGGGCAATAACCACACCCACTTCCCATATATCGGTATTTTCGAATAATACAAGAACTTCGATATTTCAGTAAATATTAGATGCAAATTGTTGAAAATTAGTGTGTGGAGCAGAATTGTGAAAAAAAATATTAGTAGCCGTTTCACAAATCCTTCCCAAACTCGGTGCCAGCCTTGCCTAGGGATTAGCTAAGAAATCTGTTGAAAATCGTTGAAATCGGGCAATAACCACGCCTACCTGCCATATAACGGTAATTTATAGAAACACGATAAATCAGTAACTACTGGAGCTAATTCACTTAAAATCGATAATTGCAATAACCACTCAGCAAAAAAATATAATGTTATAAATTTTTGGATAATGGGCGTGGTAACGGATTTATCAATTTCTACCAAACTCGGTGCACTTAATAACCTTCGTACGGAAAAGCAATTTGTTGAAAATTATTCAAATCGGACTAAAATTACACCCGCTTCCCGTATATCGGTCAATTTCAGAAATACGAAAATTTCGATATTTCAATAATTGGGGACGCTAATTTACTCCAAGTTAATAGTTACAACAATCTCCTGCTATAGACTTTTAGGATTTGGGCGTAGCATCGCCCACTTTATAACTACAAATGTGTACAAGTGGTTAACTTAATCGATTTGTACCTAACTAGGTTCAATTATGTATGTTTCTTGGTTGTAAACCAGTTTAAAACCGATAACATATGCTTTACTTTAGACGCAATCATAAATTTTAATGCAACCTTTAAATATAATGTGAGCTGTAAAGTTACAGGTTACTTGACAAAACGGCCCTAAGTCTAACTCTGCATATTATCGAAAACGTTTGAAATCGGGTAAGCACCCCTAGTTATTATGCAAAGGTAGTTCAGAGAAAGTTTATACGACGATATTTGATACCTGCGCCGGGTATATAAAGTTCGGTTTCGCCCGAACTTATACTTCTTTTGTTTTGTAATTTACCGAAGAAGTGATCACATGTAAATAATTTGGTTCATCAGGAACCATAAATGTAAATAATAGATTTACTGCGGAAAGGAGGGATCGCAGGAAAAGTGGCAAAAAATTATAGAGTTTGATACTTGAAAATGTTAACACTGTGAAAAAATATAGCCAAAAGTATTCCCAAGGACAAGGAAAGTTTGGCAAAAAATATTACGGTCCGATATCTTGTGAACTTAGCAGCAAGTAGCGATGCAGCCACTATTACAGAAGCGCTTGAGGTATTAAACTTTAATGCAAATCAGTAGACAGCGAGGCGAAGAATTGCCAAATTGAGCGAAAAGGCATCATAAAATAAGAAAAAAGCAAATTTGATCATAATACATGTGCGAGTGTCGCAGCATTTTACTGCATCGCCCGAAAACCGGACCGTGGTATATTGGGATATGTTAGGCCCTTCAGAATGCAATAAAAAACAGAGTTTTAAGTTTCAATTGAAGGTTATTTGGTCTGACAAGACTAAATTAATCGCTTTCAATCAGATGGCCGGGCATGGTATTGGATCAAAGACCAAAATTAAGCACATGGGCATCATGTAAGGCAAGCTGTAAATCATAGTGGTCGGTCAATAATAGTTTCGGGTTGTATTTCAAAAATTTTGTTGGTCCGTTAGTACGCATTATGCGTAAGGAATAGTATCTGTTCATATTTCAACAAAATTTGCAAGATGTAGTCGAAAAAATTAGAGACTGGATACACAAGTAACAATTTGTTAATTTGAAATGGCCTTCACAATCCGCGGACATGAATCTCATCGAGAATTTGCGAAATCAACTAAAAGCACTGCTTACTAAGTTTCTAAGTCCGTCCATTGGAGTACATGTGCTGCGAAAGAAGAATAAGAATATATGGGAGCATATACCTCCAGAATTTTTACAGAGATACAAATAAGGTATGCCAAATCGTATTCAGGAACTAAGGGTACTGAACATTGTTTTAATAGTTCTTTTTTTTCGTGAAACTTGTTAAAAAGTTCATAAAAATATTTGAGTACAAAACTGTAACATTTGCATTAATTTTGATTTTTGTCTGCTGGTTTTATTATTGTTGTTGGATTGACTTCAAATCATTATGAGAGAGGAAGTACAGGTGTCCCAATAAGAATATACAACAAAACTATGAAAGTCGTTAGAACTTGGAAAGATAGCGATGGCTGAAGTAAAAAGTGTTACACCATGTTACAGTTTTGCCCGTCACTGTATGTATACATTTGTCTATATCTATCTCGATTCCTTTAGGCTGTTACACACAACCATTATGCGAACAAAGTTATAATACCCTGTGCACGAGTGCGCTAAGGTATAAAAAATATGTGGTAGAGGTTTTCTCACTGGTGGCTCCGATTGTGATATCGCTAACTCTCTCTCGAAAATTTTGACAGAAGCGTGACGTCATAGCAGATTTTGTGTATTGCCTGTGTCATATACATATACATATATATATATATATACAAAACAAATACATACTGACAGATCTCTCTCTCAGCTCTCTTTGCCGGCAAATCTGCGATGACGTCATATTCACGTTACTCTCCCGAATTTCACATCAATCAGCGCAATCAATTATTCTATCGGTCTTGGTAAAAATTATTTGGTGTGTTTTTCTGCTAAGTAATAAAAAAAAACCGGGAACTTAATCATAATAAGACGTTTTATGAAAAGAAAAATCAATTACACTTACCTATATAAGAAAAAGTAGCAAACAAACCAGCGATTAATCCAGTTTTTTCAACAGATCTTTGACAAATTATTGTTGTTAAGTAATTCTTACACAATTACAGAGTTTTAATTATTTGAGCATCGATTCTCTTTATTGTAGAAGTTGGACATTTCTGCTGGAAATCCCTATTGAATGAGCTTACTCTTTGACTTTAAATACGAAAAGAAGGGGACGTAACAACAAATATACGGTTTTTTTTGAAGTTTTGATAAGAATAAATAATATAAAAAAAACTTTTTAATATACAACGCTTTTATAAATGGACTAAAAAGTAGAAAATAATATTTCTCAGTCCCATAGAATTTGTTTTGATAACTTTTGATTTTGAAATTTTAGCAAAAGTCATTATAAACAATCTATGAAATTGAAAATGAAAAGTCGCCCTATGTACTACGTTTGCTACAGCGGAAATAGACGACACGCCATTTCTTTAAATAAAATTAATTGGTGCTCGTTTGTA
>NW_016159425.1:14283-20064 GCF_001687245.7 Rhagoletis zephyria | reverse complement strand
ATCTAGATGTCATCTACCTCGCCCTATTCACTACAGCTGTCGCCCTATGCACTATGCTTTTTTATAGGAACTTTTCAAAGCTTTGCTTTGGTGTCGGACACACAACATTGAAAGTTTCTGGATCCACAACATTGAAAGTTTCTGGACGCACAACATTGCAAGTTGATAAAAGCGTTGTAAAAAGAGCCCCATTTGAAGTGATTCAAACAAATAGAACATCAAAAGCAAATCACGAAAATGTGGTTTAAAATTTTTGTGCACTCTTTCTTCTTTCATGACTAGTAGGTTTTTTAAGATTGGTCCACAAAGTCCTAATAAAGTGAAAAACAAATGCAGGTACGAAAAGAACAGGAAAAAAAATATTATTAAAGGGCTTTGTTCTCTTCGATAAATCTGGCTTTTGACCAGTTTTGTTACACAAATACTCCTGTGTGCGGCGCAAAGTGTGCTTTATGAACACTCCATTCGAATTAATCGTAGCGCTTTCGACAGAAGCAAGGTTTGGATATGAAGCAAAGTGGTTTTGAAAGCTAGCGTAATTTCCTTTCACGTACAAATATTGGCATTGAGCCACAATTACTCCTTGACCTTAGAAAAATCGGTCAGAAATTGTGTTCTTCGAAAAAAACATTCAAAATCCACAGCATTTGTTTCACAAAAAAAATTTGTGTATGTTTTATTATACTAATATTATAAATTTTGAGATGAGTAACACGATTCCACTGTTGTGGGTGGAAAGGAGTCTGGTGTGTAGGTACCCTGCAGGATACTTAATTAATTTTAAAGTAATTTATAAACTACTTTATTTTCAATGATAACTAATTGAAATTCTCACTATTTTACCTGCAACGAACTCATTTATTTAAAATGGCGATGTCCCTGGATGTATTTTCAACTAATTTAAAATGCATTTGGATTAAACAACTTCGCTTTCGTTCTGCACTTCACAGATGCTTTTTCATAATTAAGAAAACCCGAAATTAAAAATTTTAAATTAAATGTTTCTCCTAATGGGATTCGACCATGGACACTCATGGCCGCAACCAATTGTAGCAAACATATTTGCACACTCAGCTACAGCCATATATTTAAATACGCTTTCAAATGTTCAGTTTGAATTGTGTGCAAGCAGCAAGTCGACTGTCCGACTCTGCATTTAATTTCAACTACTTTAAAATGAATTGCGTTTAAATAATTTCAAAGGAAGCATGTTCCTTTGGAAAAAACTTGCGTTCTGCATTTCACAGAAGCCTTTTTATACTTCCAAGACACAAATTGTTTCTTTGAGTAAAAAAGTAGCGAAATTCGAAACATTTACTCATTGCATTTGTTTTAAAGTAGTTATTCAATTAGTTGATTTAAAAAAAAAATCACTTGCTTCCGTCAGGGTAGTTGTGCTATCATCGGTGTTGGATAGTAGTAATTAGGAGATTTGATAGGCAAATGAAGCACAGGCGTTGCCTGTGGGAATGCATAAGTATGTTCACGTATGAGTTTGGAAGGAAGCAGTGGCATTCGAACAGGATAGCCAAGGAGGTGTGCTAATAATCGTGCCGATAATTCAAAATCGTGAACTCTACGTCTAACTAGAGATAAGCGAATGGGCAGGAGGAAAAAAAATTTGTATATGCAAACGAATGTATTAAAGGGAAAAAGCAGTAAATTGCGAGATTATTAAAGAATATCTGCCTATGGAGTATGAGCTGGCAGGAGAGTGTGTAAAGCATACCAACAGTCGCACAGTCCAACGCCGAAGCTAAATGTGAGCACGCTTAAGTAAAAGATGAAAATCATGTAGAGCAACAGTTGCCAGGGTTTTGTGATTTTTTCTTAACATTGCTCTTCACCTCAGCACACAGCTGAGCTGGAAAAAGCACTAAATGTGCTGCGTGAAAATAATGGCGGTATAGGGTTGAGCGCTTGGGTTGAGAAGTAGCCCGTTTTTTTATTTGCTTCAATTTCTAACAGTGAAAATTGAGATAATGATAAATTTATGTAAATATATGCTGATAAATTGAAACTTAAATTAGCCACAAAAAAGCTGAGCCAAAGAAAAATAAGTTATGCTATGAAAAGTGTCCGAGTTGTAGAAAACGTGGAAGAAACGTGTAAACTAAAACTATGACATTGACGTAAAAAAATTGATAGCACTTGGGTGCTCTACTACTATGCACTTCTTTGTGATCTAAGTTCTTTGGATTAACTGCATGACCAATAAAGTTCAGATTTCTAGCTGCTGCTGATTAGAAAGCGCAGCAATAACGACATGCTACGGAAAGAAAGAGTGCAGTTTTCTTTCTGTCGAAGGGACATGCCCTGTAAACGGCATTGGTGTGAATAACGGGATGTAGTTTCCTTTATGGTCATATATTTATAAGAAGCTGTAAGCTTAAATTAGTGGTGACATACCATAACGATATAGCCACAACCATTGCCATAACCGCAACCACATTAACTATTATCGATTATAGGTACCATAACCATAAACATCTGCAGCGAACAAGACGCGGAAAATGTGTAATATCGTACGATACTTGCGCAGAACTTATTTCACTATCACTAAATTTATACTAAATTCTTAAAACTCAACAGCAGATCATAATAAAATATGTACATCAAACTAAATTTAATAACTTGTACTTTCTTAGTAATACAAATTTCTTCTGCACTAATCATGAAATTTTGTAAAAAAAGATTATTTTATGAAAAAATACGAAATTTCTTTTCGTTTTTTAGTATATTTGGATTAAAAATATAATAAAGGATAATTGTCTTTTTTGGCATCATTAGGTTTTGAATCGGCTATGCAGCTCATAACATATTAATATTTCAAAAAAATTTACTTTAACCTTTTATATCTTTTTTATATTTTGCGCCAAATAATTTTGGTATAGTTGAAATCAGTGAGAAGTTCTATCGAGCCACACTTTTGGTTTTTGCATAGCTAAATGGTTCATATTCTACACTTATGCCAAAACGTTGGCTGTGAAGAATTTTTTTTTTCTTAACGTCTGGCAACAGGCACTTCAGATATCAGCTGATATGGATATGACGGAACACCAAAATTCAATTGGTCTCTATGGCTTATGGTGTGGCACCACTAATCGAACACAGTGTTGGCCATAAGGTTGGTTGGAACAGCTGTTTTATATGGTTATGGTTAGGTCACCACTAATTTAAGCTTTGTGTGTGCCGGCCTTTGGCATTTCATGTCGCTGTCCCAGCAAGAACGACCTAACGCATTCTCCAATACACTTGCAAAATTGTCAATAAAAACCAACACATTTGCATATTAGCAATATCCATATGCCATTCTTTACGTTATATAACACGTTATTAATCGCATAATAATATTTGATTGAAAAGAGACATCTACATATAGTATAATATAATAGCGAATTCCATGTGAAAGAAAGAGAAACCTACTCCCACTTGAAACGATTATGCGTTAGATTTCTCCAGGAGCCCTATGTAAAATGATGGAACGTTTTTGAATTTCTCACACAAACTTTTTGTATAGGCGTATATAACGTATTAGTTAACAGATAGGCTTTTACAGGGATGTGGTTTTTTTATGCGATATATGTATTTGTATGTATGTGTATTTACTCTTGCTCTTTATCCAGTATTTCTAAAATTGTTTGCACTTGCCGTCATTTAGATGGACTAAGGGCCAATTTCACAGTGCGTAGTTAACTCAAAATCCGCAGTTAACTACAAATTTTTGTACTGAAAATCTCTAGTTAATTGCCGATTCTGAGTTAACTACGCACTGCGAAATTGGCCCTTTATGACATGAAGCCTAAATTGTCGTCAATAATCAAAGAGTAAAGGTAATCTCCCAAGATATAAGTAACTTAAAACTTGTAAATTTTTTTTTTGACAATAGGTAAGGCAAATCGAAAAAATTGCCAGGTTGTGACAACATAGTTCTTTATATGTTCACACTTTCTTGCTCTAATTACAAAACTAACGTATCTTTGGAAAGGTAACCTATCAAGGTATATTTGTTTTACCATTTATTTGTTTTCGAAATGACTGTAATTTTTAATTTTAAAAATGACGATCCATATTCCCAAATTTATTGTGACCAACCCAAATTAAGAAAGCAATTTTCTTTTCAATAACATTTTTCCGAGATGGAGTCTGAAAAGGTTTAGATCAGTGGTCGGCAGGCCATAGCTCACTGAGCGCTCTCTGAGCGCATGCGTGTTTCACACGTATACGAAGAGCGGAAGCTGAGCAGTACATTTAACGCACACAGTCTCATTTATTGAATCGTCTGAATGTGTTAGAATGCCGACCACTGGTTTAGATGTAATGAATTTTTGAAGTTACTGTACTAACTGCATATAATAAAGTCAGAAATTGCACGGAAAACCTTTCTTATATGCATTATTTCTTTTATGAAGACTACGCACATCCCAACGGTTTTTACCCTCCATTCCCGCCCATCAGCACAAGGGGCGCAGTCCGCATGACGTACGGAACCAGTATTTTACATTTTTTCGCCGAGTCACGATAGGCAGGAGTTTGTTAAGTGTCGAGATCTAAAACTGTTCAGCTACAGAACTAAATTCAGCAGCTATGTCTTTATGTTAATAATTCATTTATTGAGAGAGGACAGTACCGCTTTCTTAATACTGAAAGGCGGATCTGATATATTAAACGTGCTGGAATGAGAATTAAAATCCTGCCATAACCAACGGAGTGGGTCGTGCAATTCAAACTTGGTTTTACAAGATTTCAGAAATAGGGGACAAAAGTGTCCTGATACCCGGGAGGGAACATTAAGGCTAACTTCGCCCAGAAGGAGCGGACTTGAAATTGAGTCTGTTGGTAATTTAACTACAAAAATCGTACCAAGCATTTGCCTGCGGCTGGAAAGTGTAGGAAGATTAATAAGTTTTAATCGGCTCGTATAAGGTGGAAGGTTATATTGAGAATCCCAACGGAAATTTCTTAAAGCAAAAAGTAGGAATTGTTTTTCAATTGACTCTATCTGAGTAAATATGATACCTTGGATTCCTAACCACCGAACCGTATTCCAGAATCGGTTTTAGTGATATAAGGTTCACAAAATTCTTTTGACCATCGTTTCACAAATGCAAGTACACCTTTAGCCTTGTTGACTGTCACATTAATATGAAGATTAAAATTAAGCTTAGGATCCATTGTGATACCAAGGTCCACAAAATTGTATACCTGTTCCAGGTTATGGTTACCTATTGTATAAGAAGAGGGCTGAACAGCTCTTCGCGAGAAGCACATTACTTTAAATTTCTTAAGATTTAGAGGCATACGATTTACTTTACACCAGTAAGCCATGCTGTTTAAGTCTGATTGTAGCAAAAACCTTTCTTTAATTGAAAGGTATGATTTATAAAGCTTTACATCATCTGCATACATTAAAATTTTGTGAACTTGTATATCTATAGATATGTCGTTTATAAAAAGCAAGAACAGAACCGGGCCTANAGAAATATCGTTTATAAAAAGCAAGAACAGAACCGGGCCTAGGTGGCTACCTTGAGGGACTCCTGAAGTAACATCAATGACGTCAGAGACAGTATTTTTAAACATTACCCTTATTGATCTAACATAGAGGTATGAAGAGATCCAACGTAGAAAATTTGGTGGAAGACCAAGAAGTCAGATGCTTTACTGAAGTCAGTATATATAACATCAACAGCTTTGCTTTCAATAAATGTTTTTGAGATATAGGATGTTAATTCAAGTAAATTTGTAGAAGTTGATTTGCCCTTGCAAAATCCATGTTGA
>NW_016159425.1:14120-14258 GCF_001687245.7 Rhagoletis zephyria | reverse complement strand
GGGGGGGGGGGGGGGGGGACATTGAGGCTAACTTCACCCAGAAAAAGCGGACTTGAAAGTGAGCCTGTCAGTAATTTAACTTGCCTGCGGTTGGCAAGTGTTGGAAGATTAATAAATTTTAATCGGCTCGTATAAAGC
>NW_016159425.1:5354-14110 GCF_001687245.7 Rhagoletis zephyria | reverse complement strand
TGTATACCTGTTCCAGGTTATGGTTACCTATTGTATAAGAAACTGGCAGAACAGCTCTTCGCGAGAAGCACATTACTTTAAATTTCTTAAGATTTAGAGGCATACGATTTACTTTACACCAGTAAGCCATGCTGTTTAAGTCTGATTGTAGCAAAAACCTTTCTTTAATTGAAAGGTATGATTTATAAAGCTTTACATCATCTGCATACATTAAAATTTTGTGAACTTGTATATCTATAGATATGTCGTTTATAAAAAGCAAGAACAGAACCGGGCCTAGGTGGCTACCTTGAGGGACTCCTGAAGTAACATCAATGACGTCAGAGACAGTATTTTTAAACATTACCCTTATTGATCTAANACATAATTTTCAATGGGATATCTGTCAAAAAAGCTGCAACTAACTTTAAAGTCGACTTTATTTTGACTATGACTACGGGCCATAAATATCGATAATATAAGCGAAGTCGTAATTTAACCATGCTGCCGCTCTATTCTAGTGTATCAGAGGTCCTTTTGGCTCGATATTATGGCAATGCTGCAACAGATATTTAATATAAAAAAATCGCCTTTCCATACGATTTTTGTGTACGTCTTTTTCCATTGATAACTACGATATCTTTTATATTTTATATTTTGAGGACAAAAATTATACAAATCCAGCAATTTTAAATATTAATATCGTTCTGAAAACACCAAGTTCTTTAAAAATCACGATAAAATCAAATACTAAAATGGAGTATTTTAAATACAATTTCCCAACTTATAGCATTATAAAAAATTAAGATCGGCAGCACCAAAAATAAGCATGCCGATCTTGTCAAAATTACAACAAACACGTCGCTACTGACAACACCTTGTTATTATTTCACCATGGTTTGTTAATATTAGTGAAATGTCAAAGCAGTGTTTCCAGAAAGAGTTTTTAGAAAATTAAAAAAAAAAAATATAGACAATCCACATATGCAGGAACAACTTTCTCATACACGGTTGCACTGTCATGGAATCGATTCTATGGTTCTAGTAAATTCTTCCTTATACGCGTTTTTCTTATATACATTAGAGTGGTTCAAAAAAATTTTTTGNTTGTATATCTATAGATATGTCGTTTATAAAAAGCAAGAACAGAACCGGGCCTAGGTGGCTACCTTGAGGGACTCCTGAAGTAACATCAATGACGTCAGAGACAGTATTTTTAAACATTACCCTTATTGATCTAACATAGAGGTATGAAGAGATCCAACGTAGAAAATTTGGTGGAAGACCAAGAAGTCAGATGCTTTACTGAAGTCAGTATATATAACATCAACAGCTTTGCTTTCAATAAATGTTTTTGAGATATAGGATGTTAATTCAAGTAAATTTGTAGAAGTTGATTTGCCCTTGCAAAATCCATGTTGAATGCCTCAACTGATTTGTTTCACCCACTTAAGCATAATATAAATATTTAATAAAATCGGTTCATATTTTGATTTTTTTACTAGCTTTACACTGAGACTTTTACACGAATATTTAAGCTGCAATTCGTTCATGCTCTTTATGATCTTTGAAAGGGTGCTTTCCGCGATATTATAAACATCTGGCACTAGACTTAAATTTCTCAACAATTAAAACGTTTGTCATCAATGAGTCAATGACTCGGTTTCACCCGAACATGGTTTGTTAATATTAGTGAAATGTCAAAGCAGTGTTTCCAGAAAGAGTTTTTAGAAAATTTAAAAAAAAAAATATAGACAATCCACATATGCAGGAACAACTTTCTCATACACGGTTGCACTGTCATGGAATCGATTCTATGGTTCTAGTAAATTCTTCCTTATACGCGTTTTTCTTATATACATTAGAGTGGTTCAAAAAAATTTTTTGTTGGAAATTCATAAACGCTACCTCGAATTATTGTTATTTGTGATAAAAAAAGAGAAACGTGTTTTTTTATTGTGAAAATACAAGTTCTCTTAGAGGTCGGTTTTTTATAAAAACGGTGATATTCTCAATTTTTTAGGTAACAGGTAATAAGATCAATGGAAATAAGGTCAATTGACTTTATTTCCCACCCTGGTGCGAACAAAGATGAGATTCTGATATAAAAATCCACCTAAGCTTTAACTGTCATCGGTGATATTAATGCTACCCTATATAACGACAGGTAATAAGTCCCAGATGGTTTCTAAAATCACAAATTAGTTTTTGTGCAAATTGCAGATAGAGGGTATTAATGAATTCAAGCCCTCGATATTTCACTTTTTTATATTTGTAAGTTATAAGAAGCAGGGATGCCAACTTGGCTCAAACCGTGCCATTGGTCCCTACTTTACTTCAANTTCGTGCATACTATTTCAAATTAAATGTAGAAAAATGTTTAATTACAGGCTTATAAGCCTGAATATATGTTTGTATCTTAAGCTCCACACAGGTTGCACATATATTGTAACTTTTAAAAAAGTACAGGCCGTAAAATAAGGCAATTTCCTATAAAACTGTAAATGATTCTTTAAATAGATTAGTAATAATAATAATAGATAGATTGGCGCTTACTCATTTGGCCGAGCTTCTCCTCCCACTTGCGGCGTGCGCCTTGATGTTGTCACACAAAGCGGAGGGACCTACAGTTTTACGCCGACTCCGAACGGCGATTGCATTTTTATGAGAAGCTGTTTTTCATGGCAGTAATACACTCGGATGTTNCAATTAACTTATATGATCTCGGTTCCGATATTAAATAATCAATAATTGTTTATACCTACATTTTGGCACATTCGCTCGTTGAATGTGCCATGTAATAAATAGTGTCGTCGTTCTCCTTAGCTGCTTTTAAATGATGTCGTCACAAATTGCTGGCGGAGACATGAATACAGTGTAAGAAAATTCTTTTTCTATAATTGTCCCTTATAGAAAGGTTGGTTTCTTTTCCCCTTAGACATTCCGAATTCGTTCAAAATGTGGTAATTTAAAACACCGAATTCTTTCAGTGGTTCTCCGGGGTTTTTGGACATGGACTGTTTCTTCAATTTAATAGTGTTCGCTTTATTTTTGTGGAAACGAAACATGTTTTGCAAGTTATGGATCATTTCTACACTCTTTCTTCAAATATTTCTCGTATTCCAGCTGTGCGCAGGCGTTTAGTTTTTCGCATCGTGTTTTTACTATATTCGTAATTTAATTTATTTTTTTATTAAAATCAAATGGTGGTAGTTCATGATTGTTTGTGGATCAATATCACAACACTGAGGATTTGGGAATAACCTTTTTCATCTATTAAAAAACAACACTTACGGGGCAATGTTTATTGTAAGAACAACATTTTTTTCTATGAATCGACATACTTTAAGCATTGTTGACGCTATTTCCATTTGAATGAGGAAAAAGCGTCAATGAATTTAATTCCAAATTTTTGTTGACTTTATTTCGCTTTTGAAAAGGTAATAATGTCAATTGACCTTATTTCCGTTGATCTTATTGTCTGTCACCATTTTTTATTTTCTTGACATGTTAAAAAGCAGTTAAAAATGTGGTTTTTACATATAATTACTCGGGTATTATTGGGAAACATTCCCTTAATTACATACCTGTGTTGGACAGTTAGAATGGGCCTAGTGACCGAAAATAAGCTCTCGAAAAGAGACTAGTAAAATTAAAACGTTGATACTGAACGACTTACGCATTGTCATGGGTTGGAACTTGTTACCAGGGGTTTATGGGGTTGCTAATTAGGAATCTGAAGTCAGTTTTGCGAAATTCAAAATGGCGGATCCAAAATGGCGGGTAATTTTTTTTTTTAATGAATGGATTTGTTCGAAACCCGGCTCTCGAGAGTTTTTGGGGTCGCCGATTGCGAATCTGGAGTCAATTTCTTTTTAATTCAAGAGGGCGGATCCAATATGGCGATCAAATTAAAAAAAAGTACTAAAATTAAAAAGTTGATACTGAACGTTTTAAACTTGGTCAAGGGTTAAAACTCGTTTCTAGTTGGTTTCTGAGCTTTCTGATTATGAATCTGATGTCAGATTTTCAAAATTCAAAATGGTGGATCCAAAATGGGGACCAACTTAAAAAAAAATATTGGATTTGTTTGAAACTCTTAACCGCCATTTTGAATTTTGAAAATCTGATTCGTAATCAGCAACCGCAAAAACCCCCTGGTAACAAGCTCCAATCCATGACAATGCGTAAATCCTTCTGTATCAACGTTTTAGTTTTAGTAAAGTTTTTTTTATACCTTTCATGAGCATGAAATGGTATTATAACTTTGGTCCGATGTTTGTAAGTACCAGAACAGAAAGAGATAGACCCATTAAAATGTATACTTATATGATCAGAACGTCGAGCTGAGTTGATTTAACCATGTCCGTCTGTCCGTCTGTCTGTCTGTTTGTATGCAATCTAGTCTCTCAGTTTTCGAGATATCCGGATCAAATTTGGTAGGTGGGTGTATTTTTATAATGTATTAATCATTTGTCGGAACCGGAAGAATCGGACCACTATAACATATAGCTCCCATACAACTGATTGTTCAGATATGAGATTTTTCGTTATAACTTCTCCATTTATGCAGCTACGAACATGAAATTTTGCAGTACTTGCACCCATTATCAACAGAATACTTACAGTGAAAATTACAAAGATCGGGTCACTATAACCTATAGCTCCCATACAACTGATTGTTCAGATATAAAATTTTTCGTTATAACTCCTCCATTTATATCGCTAGGAACATGAAATTCCGCACTGTTTTCAATAATTATCAACAGAAAACTTACAGTGAAAATTAAAAAGATCGGATAACTATAACCTATAGCTCCCATACAACTGATTGTTCAGATATGAGATTTTTCGTTATAATTCATCCATTTATGTAGCTAGGACCATGAAATTTCGCGCTGTTTTCACTCATTATCAACAGAAGACTTACAGTGAAAATAACAAAGATCGGGTCACTATAACCTGCAGCCCCCATACAACTGATTGTTCAGATATGAGGTCTTTTATCATAACTCCTCCATTTATGCAGCTAGGAACATGAAATTTCGCACCATTTTCACTCATTATTAACAGAATACTTACAGTGAAAATAACAAGGATCGGATGACTACAACATATATCTTCCATACATCTGATTGTTCAGATATGGGATTTTACTGTAAAACTCCTTTATTTGAACAGCTAAAACCGATAAATTTCGTAAGATATTTTATAAATAATAATACAAAGTCTACTGAGAAAATCGTCAAAATCTATGCTGTATAAGCTTTATCTCCTATAGCACTGATTGTTCAGATACCAGTTTTTGCGATATATCTCCTTTATGTAGGAAACTAAACCCAATAAATTGTGTTACCGGTTTACATACCGATCACATAGCAGTGAAAATCACTTAGATTGGTGCCATATAAAGTATATCTTCCATACCTCTGATTGTTTAGATGCGATTTTTTATATAAGTATGTAACTCCTCTATCGATGTATGCAGATGTATTCAAAAGCAGTAATCTGTCAAAGTAAAATTTGCAGATGTTCATGAAAGGTATGAAGCCTTCGGCATAGCCGAAGACAGCGCTGCTCTTACTTGTTTATTTTTAATATGATCGCCATATTGGATCAACCATTTTGCATTTAAAAAAGTTGACTTCAGGTTCGTAATCGGCGAGCCCAAAAACTCTCGAGTACCGGGTTTCGAACAAATCCAATCAGTTAAAAAAAAAATTGATCTACATTTTGGATCCGCCTTTTTGAATTTTGAAAAACTGACTTCAGATTCCTAATTAGCAATCCCAGGAACCCCCTGGTAACAAGTTCCAACCCATGACAATGCGTAAATTGTTCAGTATCAACGTTTTAATTTTACCAGTGTATTTTCGAGAGCATATTTTCGGGAACTAGACCCATTCTAATTGTCCAAGAAAGGTGTGTAATTAAGGGAAAGTTCCCCAATAATACCAGAGTAATTATATGTAAAAACCACATTTTTAGCTGCATTTCAACATGTCAAGAAAATAAAAAATTGAGAACATCAGCGTTTTTATAAAAAATCGACCAAAAACTACGTGTCTCTTTTTTTATCACAAATAACAATATTCTGATGTAGCGTTTATGAATTTCCAAAAATAGTGTTTTTATGGACCACTCTAATATACATATAATTTTATATCTGTTATATTGCATTGTATTTGGTGCAGGAAAAAACTTTCGTATGTCCATTTCTTTCTTATATAAAACTCTCTTATACATACATATATAAGAAGTACTGTACTCCAAAAAGCGAAACCACAAGAATGTGTCTCTGTCTAGTTCAAAGGCAAAGAAATTACTCAAGGAAAATGAAACGCTCAGTTGGCCAGATACAGCCGATTTATAAAAAGTCAGATTTACGCACGGTTGCTACTTGTTAAAAAAATAACCAACCAAAATCATAAGAAAAAACAACCACATTGCAAAAAATCAAATTTGTTGTTGTTTTGAAAAATTTTGAAAATAATCTAAATGACGGCCGTTTTTGGAAATATCAAAAGACTAAATTTTCTCAAAAACATCATATATAATTTTCTTGAAAATTTGTTTGTGGTTAAAATGCCTCGAAAGTCGTAAGAACCGTTTTTTCTGAAATTAAGAAGACTCAGTATTTTTTTTAATGTAGCATCATATATAATTACGGGGACCATTCGTCCTTTATTTTAAAGTAAAATTCATTATTCACAAAAGCACAGGGAAAGTTGTTCCCAGAATCGTGTTGCCCGCTGAGTTTCCAGTTCCACTGAAAAAGAACAATAAACCTGCACCAACTTCGTCCTGTAGTATGACTTATGATAAACGCATTGTGGCAGCAAAAAATGGCGAAGTCCTTGATAAGGATTTGGCTTCATTTTTCGGAATCGGTTAAAATCCGGTTACAGCGCCTTTCGAGAAGGGGAACTTGTACAATTTAACAATATAATTAACTGGTAATTTTTTTTTATCTAAATTACCATCATGCAAGTTGTACATACTATGTTGCGAATGTGGAATTTTAGACATCCGCGGATGCGAATATCTAACAGCTAACATCTGCGGATGCGGATGTCAAGTATTTTTTAGAAACAATTAGGTAAGTAAATTAAGTTACTTAGGTAAATAAAAAAATGGAAAAGTTATTAGTTTTTAATAATGTTTATTTTATTTAATACTTGAATTGCTGAAAATTTCGGATGTATCCGCCTGACTTTCATCTTCACTTGAAGAATCTAGCATAATGGCGAGATCGTTGTTTAAACAGCGCTTACAAGCCAAACCAGATGTCTCAGGTTTTTCTAAAGCTTTTTAAAAAGAATTTTTTCATTTTCATTCCTTTGACTGATTCAGAACATGGCGAACCTGTAACGTCATCAGCTTTTTTTTGCATTTAGTTTTTGTAATTGTGCTAATTTCTGGGTAATGGAATACATACAAATTAGATACAAAGTACATACGAAAATTACAGTTTGAAGTTTATGCGAAGTTATGCGAAGTATGCATAATCAGACCATAAGTTCGGGCGGAGCCGAACATTAAATACCCGGCGCAAGTATTAAATATCGGCCATGTTCTGAAATTCGAAACTTTGAAACCAACTCGATTTGCCAAATATTTTTTAATTATATCTGATGAAAAGAGTGAATATTCTAACTGAAAGCCATAAAATAAGCAGCAGCGTTATGAAATAAATCATTTTAATGCGAGACATGTAAATTTTTGGGTTAAAAACCATCGAAAAAATTATCGATATCGAGTCGATTTAAAATTTTCGAGTTTCAAAACATGCCTATATATGTTTTTCACCTTTCCGAAAGCTACCGCTACATGGCAAGCCGGGGTGTATCAATTTTGAGTAAATTAGCGTCCTTAAATTTCGAAAGATTGAAGTTACAAGCATTTCTGAAATTTACTGTTATATGAAAATCGGCCGTATCTAATTTTAGTCCGATTTCAATAATTTTCAACGTTTTTCTTCTATGTGGCAAGCACTATAACCACACCGAGTTTGGTACAAATTGGTAGAACGGTTACCGAGATAAGTGGGCGGTGCCACGCCCATTTTCCAAAATTTTATAATAAACGTATTTCTTGGTAAAGAATTGTTGCAAGCATCAATTTTGAATAAATAAACTTTAATATTTACTGATTTATCGAAGATTTCGTATATCTCTAAATTACCGTTATATGGGTTGTGGGCGTGGTTATTGTCCGATTTTAAAAACTGTCGGCCATTCCGTATGTTATACTAAGGCCAACAACTGTGCCAAGTTTGGAAGAAATTGGTGAAGCGCTTACCAAGATACACACACGTAACCATAAGTGGGCGTGGCTTCGCCCATTTTCCAAAAATTTATAATATTCTTATTTTCCGT
Source organism: Rhagoletis zephyria (assembly GCF_001687245.7). Classification (NCBI taxonomy): domain Eukaryota; kingdom Metazoa; phylum Arthropoda; class Insecta; order Diptera; family Tephritidae; genus Rhagoletis; species Rhagoletis zephyria. Next base: position 5,753 of record NW_016159425.1, on the reverse strand, counting down.
CTAAAACTTATTGTAAATATCAATTTTGAGTAAATAATCTTCAGTAGTTACTAAAATATTGCAGTTTTCGTATTTTTGAAAATTACCGTTATATGGGAGATAGGCGTGATTATTGTCCGATTGTGCCCATTTTCAATGCCATCCGTCCTGCGCCAGAAGGAAGTGCACAAACCAAGTTTCGTTAAGATATCTCAATTTTTACTCGAGTTATCGTATGCACAGACGGGCAGCCAAACGGACGGACGGATAGACAGTCACCGCTTAATCGATTTCTCTTTTCATTCTGATCATTTATGTATACATTTGTCTATATCTATCTCGATTCGTTTTGCCTGTTACAAACAACCGTTATGTGAACAAAGTTATAATACCCTTGTGCACAAGTGCGCTCGGGTATAA
>NW_016159425.1:0-5329 GCF_001687245.7 Rhagoletis zephyria | reverse complement strand
GATCGTCGGTTCGAATCCTACTGAAAGAAGTCTGATGAGGAAATGTGGTGATTTCCGAAATAGCTATCACTTCTACCATTTTTTCAAATTATTGTTGCTTTTCCACAATAAAAATTTTCATTTAAAACGGCCTCGAGCTCAATATAAATTGTTGAATACATTTCTAAAATAAATGTATTTTTTTATTATTTTTCGGTTTTTGTCTTTATTTGGTACCCTATTTTTGCCTTCTAGTGCCTTTCCCTGCCTATTTTCCTTTTTTTTTTGTAGGCTTTTAGGTCCCAAAACTCCGTTCCCTGGTAATGTTGTGTGTGAACTCCAAAAAATTTAATTAATGGGATTATTTTAACACATACCTCCGATGCAAGTCTTAACCTAAAAATACTTTAAAATACCATAAATGCCATCGTTATTATATGTGGTTAAGTTAAAAGTCGGAAACACGAGCCAATTGTTAGTTGCTCCTGTACGCGCTTTCTAGTGAACACGTTGCGTACATAGGCGGTGAGCGTGCATGGTTCACGATGCGTGCGCGGTGTGACAAATGTTGCTGTAATACAAAAACAAAAGATGTAACAAATTTTTTTTTACAAATATTTTCTTCAATAAATGCAGTTTTCGAAAATATAAAGGAAATGGAAAACACTCTTTGAGAACATATTTTTAATGCAACTTGAATATTTATAATGTTTAAATTTAAAAAAGAAAAATTTCTAAATTATAAAAATGCTTTTTTTAAAGCTCTAATGTCATTACGCTTACAAATAATTTCATCAACTTTCGTCAAATACTTCAAGAGAAAATGAGTTTTGAAAAAAATATTACATAAAAATATATATGCTTATAAAAACTTTACAAATTAAAATTTTTCAAAAAAATTCTCAGAATCCCTTTCATATCTATAAACCTCTCTACCCACAAATTTTCACGCAAAAATTCGAACTTGACTGAAATCCGAGGTCCAGTTGAGAAATTTTCACCCATGACTTAGTGAAAAACGTGCTATTTATGCAATAAATATCGTTACCTTAATTCACAAAGTCCCACGCAACAATTTTTTCCCTAAAAATTATAAAGTGTTAGTACCAAAAACAACGGAGTTATGCCGCTTCTTAAAATGCCATATCTGCAGTTTCAGATTTTCATTTTATAACGTTTTTTTCTTTTCCTGTAAAATAGAAACGTTGCTAGTTAGCACTTTTGTGAATTAAGGTCGTTACCTTAATGAAAAATATTAAATTTTACAAAAGTTACGCATATCAAGGATCGAACTAGTCGACATTCTATTTTGAATTGAATTTGCCTTTTTATATAAAAATTTATTCGCGTCAACGCAACCACTGCCAAAGTCGCTACAAATTAATATTATGCTTATCTAGAGCTAACACCAGCGAAATAGTTATTACGCTACACTTAAAAAGTTCTTCGTTCCTTCTAATCTGCGCAGTGACCAGTTTAAGTAGCTGTACGCTCTCCATGGTAGTAGATCCATCTTCTAACTAATTATTCGTTATTCTTCGCACATTAGTCTTCTGCTAGATTGCCTTCTTACGCCTCTAACTATATTTATCTTCGTAGCTTTCATCACACGTCCCCGAAATAGTAACTATTCACGCTCGAAACCACATATAATCTGTGCAGCAATTAAAAACTTCACAGCCACGGTGACCCAACAACAGCTCGGTACTTACTCATTCACCCCATTGCCTGTCGCCGTCTTTACACCTATCTACTTCCCTCCTTTCGTTGCATTTCACACTTTCGACTGCCTTGTGGCTAGTGTTTTTCTTTTACTACCGTCACTGCTTTTCCTGCAATTTTTCATGTTTGTTCCCTACTTTTATCTTAGCGAATATGGTAGAAATAGCAAAAAGAGTTTCATTTCTCGGATGACCAGCTGCTGCCTTAGGGCTGTGTAGCGCCAAACTAGCAGACTGATTTTATTTTGTTCGAGATGTTTGTGTAAGTGTGAACGACACTGCCAATGAGACTGGCTAAGAGTGAGCAAAAACTACCAAACCCTCTGCAGAATTCAAGGCTAGCAGTTGACCAGCGTTGAGCGCGTTTGCCGTTGCCCGGTAATTTATTTGGCATTTGATAGCAACAAGACGCATAGTAGCAAGGATGTGCTGCAACGCATGCACAGTATAAATCACGGCACGGCAACACAAACACAAATGCAAAAGCAGTCTCAAGAACGCACGATAACTTTAAAATAGCAAACGTATACATGAAACAGACACCTGCAACACCAGAAGTCTTGATGTACGCACACAGAACTTCATCTGTGACATAGTGCAAGTGCAACTGCTATGTGCAACATTTGCAATCCAATACGTTAACGCTTTGTGCAGAGCAACGGAGCGCGAAGGGAGCGGGGAAAACAGTGCTCACGTTGTTTGGGGTAACAGAATTTATGTAACTAAGAAAATTTTCTCGCACCTGCAAATTGGCTCGAACACCTTAATTTATACAGATTGAATTGCAAATTGTAAAAACTTATGTAAGCACGCCGAGTGGTAGATATGAACTAAACAGCAGAATCAGGTAACGAAAAACGCTGAAGTGAAGTTTTTGAAGTGAGCGGTTAAGTTGCTTGCAGTTGTCTTCTTGAAAGATTTCACTTACATAAGAAAAAAGAAGATTTTTAGAACAATTGAATGCATCATTGAAAGTCGAGCGTATCGCTTGCAACTTACTATGCTTGTACGGATGCATATTGGCATTTTCTGAAAAGAGTCAGCCAGATGCAAAAAAAATTTAAATCCACTTAGCCCAACTCAACGAAGCCATTTCATACCAAGGTATCGCGTTAATTGCTAACTACTCTTTCTAATATTATATTTTATTTTATGTATAAAATATACTTTATAAAAGCTTCCCTAATTAAGGAATAAATTAACCCTTTCCCTGCATTTGTACAATATATTGTACATTTAATTTTTTGTAACATTGGAAGCGTGCTACTAAAAATCTTATTAATATTTTTGAAAACAAGTTAAACTTTATGAAGTTTTGGAATGTCCCGAATACTTTACGTAAATTTCAAAATCGTAAACGTTGCAAAAATATCTTTAGAGTTTATTTAAAAACCACCATTTTATAAAATTCCAGTGACACGCAAGTTGTGGTAATTTACTGTACAAAAAATACGTGAAAGACAAGTACAATCGCTAATAAAAGCACATAGTACGGAAACATAAAAAGCATTTCATCATATAAAAATGCTAAAATTAAACTATCATGATTTAAAATATTTTTGCCGAGTGGTAAAAAAAAAGTGCAATATATTGTATATTTACACTGTAAGGTTGTAAGTGTCCGCAAAGGTTGCAGTTGAACAGGCAATTAGGGTGGTTTATGCCGCGGTTTTTGAAGAGCTTGTGCGCTGTTGTTGCTGTAAAGGGTAGGTTTTTGATTTCTTGATCTACTGAAGGCAGAAAAACCGGGAAGGTTTATTAAAACGGGTCATTTGTATTTTATATTGTAATTGTATATAATTCTCTTCTCATTGAGAAAATTTAAATTTTTTTACTGCAAATCTTAACGAAAGATACTTAAAAAGATATAAAATTATCATTCCGACATAACTGCAGTAAACAGCTTGTCCACAGCGCGGAGCGGAAACTAGAGCTTTCCGCCTGCCACACATTGAATGACTTCGGGAACATGGATCGGAAACTCGGCTTTTTCGACCATGATCAACAGCTTGTCCATAGCGCGGAGCGGAAACTAGAGCTTTCCGCCCGCCGCACACAAAAGTAGACTTGAGACTTTGTAATATATCACACATATTTAAATATCTAAATGTTTTATTCTCATTTGTCTGTAAGAAAACATTTTTCTGTAGACCAAATAAATAAATAAAGAAATAAAATAAAATCAATTATTTTGTACATATATAAATTCATTTTCAATGAAATAAAAGTTTTAGTGAAATATTTATTGAGCTTTCTAGAGCGATTTTACTCCTTTGCGGACTTTTGTACAATATATTGCACAAATTTGAGGTAGCCCTAATAGGTACCCTAAACAACTTTTGAATATTTTTTTTTTACTTTTCGTATTATGAAGGGCCATTCACATAAGACTTTCCTCGCTTTGCTTGACAGTTCAAACTTTGACAACAAAGCGTGAAACGCAGAAGGTATGCTACAATAAACGCTTTGACAGCTTTCGCGTTCTCATTTTCCTCCATATTTTTTATCTGTAAAATAGATAACAATATAATAATATGCATTAATAATAGCAATAATAATTCCTATTTACTCTATTTTTGTCATTAAATGCAAATGCAAAGATACATGTAGACAGCTGATTGCCAAAGCGGGCAAAAGTTGAGAGTTGCCCAAGATTTTGTTTCGTTTTGCTTTGCTTTGCTTCAAACGTTTTTTATGTGAGCATACTCATGCATATGCCTACATCGATCTTATATGTCAAAGCAAAGAACTATCAAGCAAAGCGAAGAAAGTTGTATGTGAATCAGCCTTGAGGCTCTATGAAAAATTTTTATATTCATCAGGGACGGATTTGACCGGCAAGGGTTAATAAAGAACTGAAAATATATGTATTAGTTATGTACACTCTATTATGTAGAAAGTGGTGACTTATTGTCTAAGGTGAAGTCAAAAGTTTTACTTTGTTTCAAGCGTTCGTTTATTGAAAGGCCAAATGAGATAAGTAAAACTTTTAGGTCTGGTTTCTCCAGCTCAACTTAACTTAGTTTAGCCAATTTTTTGGACTAACTTTTGACTTAAGTCCAAAAAATGGCTAAACTAAGTTAAGTTGAGTTAGTGTCTATCGCCCACTGATAAACACGGGGTTATTAAATAACTACTATAAAGTAGCCAATATAAAAAATAGACGTTCACCCGAAACAGAAAATGAAAATTTGTCCTCAACATTGCACTCGAGAAATTTAGAGGTGGTAGATTATTTCGAAATCGGCTTATAATTGGGAAGATCAGTTTTCTTTGCCAGTTTTATAAATAGGTGTTATAGACGTTTTTTTTCAATCGTCATTGATTCTCGTTTTCGAATACTTGCGAATTTTATAAAATTTGGGAACCAACTTTACGAAAACTGTATCATCATTGAGAAAAATGTGTTTATGCAAACGAATATGCAAGCTTTGAACAAGTAAAAATAGTAACAAGTAAGAGCAGGACTGTGTTCGGCTAGCCCAAGGCTTCATACCTTTCATGAACATCCGAAAATTTTACTTTAACAGCCTACTGCATTTGGAATTATTTAGTTATTCGGGAGCTAAATAAAATTTGTATATCCACAGCATACATACATAGATGTACATATTTGTATAAAAAAAAAA
>NW_016159424.1:67732-86276 GCF_001687245.7 Rhagoletis zephyria | reverse complement strand
GTAACTCCTCTATCGATGTATGCAGATGTATTCAAAAGCAGTAATCTGTCAAAGTAAAATTTGCAGATGTTCATGAAAGGTATGAAGCCTTCGGCATAGCCGAAGACAGCGCTGCTCTTACTTGTTTTTCTTTTAATTTATTTTTTGGTATAAATAGATTTGGTTTTCTGTTGATTTCCACTAGTTCGATTTCAATAAGAAAGTGATTACTACCTCCTATATTGATATGAACGCACCTCCAATTGATTTTTGTATTTACAACGTTAGTGAATGACAAGTCTAACACAGTACCCATGCCAGCCCCTGACCTACTATTATTGTGCGTTATAACCCCATTGTTAAGACGCTTAAAATTTGCTTGGTTAGTTTCTCTACACAAAATGTTACCCTTAGGCGTATCAATATGATCGCCCCACTTTCTACATCTGGCATTAAAATCGCCCACCAAGATTACGTTGCTGAACTTGCTAAGAAAACCCATTAACCGAATGCTTTCTGTTTCCTCGTATCAATATTAGAAGGTAGGTATACATTGCATATTGTAAAATTGACATTTAGACTGCTGGTTCTCGCAATAATAATAATAGCAAAAGTTGTTCTAAACTTAACTTTCGTGTATCGGATGCCTTTTCTAAAACCAATGGCCACCCCTCCGAACCCATCAGCCCTAGTTTTTTTAAGATTAAAATTTATTAATTGATGATTACATTCTTTCTCGTCGTGAGAAGATATTTCTTGTAAGCAAACTATTTCAATACCATTTTTTGTATATAGAAATCTAAGTAGCTTTTATTTGTCTTTAGGCTCTGTACATTATACTGCAGAATCTTTATGCTCGTCATACTGATTATTTGTTAGTCTGTCACTTACACTTGTTTTGCATGTATTATGAATGAGCTTTACTAAAGGCTCCTCTTTTTTAATTTCAAATTTATCTATTAATAAACTAATGAGTTTTTCTAATTCCGAGACTTTACTCCAGTTTTCACTCTGATATACCGGCATCGTTTTCCCTACCCGCGGTCTCGGTCTGCCCTCATAAACTGCTGTCTTCCCTTGATCCTCCTTTGTTACATTATTAAAACTCCTCTTTATTAACTTCCTGTTTACAACATGATCCCTATTTATTGTTGGAGTCGTATTTTCCACCAGTGGAGGAAACTCCTCAACATAGTCCTTAAATAGCTCAAACCAGTTTCTGTTATAAAGATCAATGGCTTCTCTTTTCGACATCTTTTTAACAGTCATAATTTCTATTAGCTGCTCTTCCCTCTGCCACACTGAGCACCGTTTTTCTTTATTAAGAGAAGTGTGACCTTCCACACCGCACAATATGCACCTTTTATTTACGGTACTACAATTGCTGCTACACCCTTCTTCCTAACCACATAGGATGCATCTATTTCTACCTTTGCATGCCATCCTTGTATGCCCTAACCGGCCACAATTGAAACAATGTCTGACCCGAGGTATGAAATGATTAATTTTGACTTTCACGTAAAACAGATCAATTGCTTCTGGTAAATCATTCCCCTAGAAGCCAATTTTCACAGCTTTGTTATTGGGATCGCGTCGTGTGATTCTCTTTACATATGTTACCTTTATCTCAGATCTATTCATTAAAATTTCCTCGTCCGTGAATTCCGTTGGCACCTGTCTGGCCACCCTCACGGTTTCCACAAAGTTCCTCGGAATAAACGGTTTCATAAGATTTTTTGCTAGGTTATTATTGTCCAAGCACTTGTTTGCGTCTTCAAACGTATCAAAAAATATTTTATAAAGGGATCTACCCAGTGCTATAATCTTCCTGATCCCCTGAATCTGAAAGTTTCGTATTTTTGCCGATAAAAATAGACAATTTTTCATTGCGACATTGTCACAAATAGGGCTTTTTGACTTGTCGATCAAGACACAAAAATCGCTTCTGTGCTGATTCGAGTACAGTACTCTAGGCATTGACTCTTCACTTTTCTTATTAGTTTCAAAAATCGAATTCACAGTCGAGTTTTATGACTCACCCTGTTTCAGCTGCGCGTCGTTTGCCGCCACGCTTACACTGCCCAACGCTTCTTTCCCGCCATTGTCTACCAAGTTCACATTACCGTTCATTATCTTCTCATTGCCCGCCACTATGTCTGTCCTTTGCTCTGACTGTCCATTACCATTCATAAACTGATTAACCTCCACTGACCTCTCCTGCCCAACAAAATGCTCACCACCCATCTCGATCGACGCCAGTTCATTACCACTGTTGAGCACATTTATATTGGCTTAACTGTCCAAATAACCTCTTGGTACCAACATGCCCTACATGGGGGGCATTTGCGCCATATTGTCTTTTTCTTTTTTTTGATTTCTTTTCATTTTTCTTCACTTCTGTTTGATTTCACTAATTCTTCGTCAGTGTCGTCGTCACGACCCTTTCTATTTCTGATTAGTTCTCTATTTTGTCTTTTTTTTATTGTAACTCTGATTCCACCCTACATCCTCCTCACAAAAATTTGAGGCTTCAATAGGGTCAGAATCATTCATTTGGCAGCCATTTGACGCCGAAGCGCCGGCCATTTTGCATGCACGAAAGAACGCACTTATACACACCATTTTTTTCACAAAATGCCACAAGAAAACTCACCCAGTTAATGATGAATTATTTTAATTGATGAGGCCCTTTACACCTGTTGGCTTTAGATCTATTGATATAACTACTTGTATATCCTGACAATCGCTAACGTCACAAAATCAATTAAATCTAATTTTACTTTCTGTACCGCACTAAGAAATAAAATAATTCGCTCAAATCACTGCCTAGACCTTCACCCTCGGCTGCTCGCTACGAATTTGTCACAAACTTTAACACATTTCACAAACAAGCAGAAATAGCAATGGCTGACAGTAACACAAAATGTATGCCACCATACCATACGTTAAAAAAGTACACCACAAATAAGTGCGTATAATTAAGGGGTATAAGTGCACAATACGTACATTGCTCTTATTAAAAATAATAATATTTGGATCGATAGGGGTCTTACTCCTGATCATAACGGTGTAATTTTTTTCGGGGGGAAATAATATTGGGTGGGGTTTAGTAGCGCTCACAACTATTTCGGGCTATTCCGTCCAAAGGGGTGGCCCGTTCCAAAAAAAATTCCACACACTTGTAGTCAAGGGTCTATGCATTATTTTAACACTCACTTTTGTAATTTTCGGTCACTAGTTTATTTACAAAATGGGTTTGAAATATGCCCTTTTTTATAAAATTCGGAAATTATCGTAAATTTACCAGTCCTATTCTCTTTAAAGCAGCCACTTCACCAATACATGTTTGTATTCCCCTTCACTTTACACTTTACTCGATTAGTTATAACTTGCTTTACGACTTTAATATTAACCAATTAATCACAATTCATTAAATAAAAACACCTTCAAAATCACGCGTCTGACTTTGGTTGCATATGCAAATTAAATGGCGGAGTTCAGCTGTCAAACTCCAAAATATGCAAAAGAATGAGAGACAAAAGAAGATAGGATATAACCCAGTAAGCATTAAAAATATACAAAGGTGTTCTCTGCAAAAGGTGTTCAGCTCCTTTTCTTCGCAAAACAGAAAGGAGAATTCTACCTGAGGGTTATAATCCCTAAGTGCGGCCGAAGGCCGCCTACGCAGAAAGGTGTTCTCTGCAAAAGGTGTTCAGCCCCCTCTTTGGCAACACAGAAACGAGAATTCTACATCCTGAGGGTTATAATCCCTAAGTGCGGCCGAAGGCCGCCTACGCAGAAAGGTGTTCTATGCAAAAGGTGTTCGGCCCCTTTTCTTTGGCAACACAGAAAGGAGAATTCTACTGCCTNGTACACCACAAATAAGTGCGTATAATTAAGGGGTATAAGTGCACAATACGTACATTGCTCTTATTAAAAATAATAATATTTGGATCGATAGGGGTCTTACTCCTGATCATAACGGTGTAATTTTTTTCGGGGGGAAATAATATTGGGTGGGGTTTAGTAGCGCTCACAACTATTTCGGGCTATTCCGTCCAAAGNTAATCCCTAAGTGCGGCCGAAGGCCGCCTACGCAGAAAGGGCTTCTACGCAAAAATACATTTGTTAAAAAGAAATTTTTTTTATAAAAACTTGTTTTTTCTATTTTTAATTAACTTTTTTATTCTTTATTCAAAATCGCCCGATATCTAATTTGGCATAATTTCTTTTATTAAAAAAACCCACGGTTTCTGTTACTTGGGACATATTCCTCTTCAAACTGCTCAGTTTGCCTAAGAAAATTCCATTTTTCCCCTTTTTCAAACGGTTCCTAGGGGCCTGTGGGAGGAGCCCAAGGGGGGCGTACGCCTTTTTAGAAAGCGGGGACTGTCCCCTTTCTAGTGGGGGCGCTTTTCCCATAAAAATCAATACTTCGATAAATAACTAAGTTAACATTTTTATTACAAAATCTCTCGATTTTAGACTGAATCACTTTTTTTATCAATACATGATATTTAATTAAAAAAAAATATTAATTACAATGTCCGTTTTATTGTTTCTCGTTGTCGGCGCTTTTTTTTTGGTCATTTTTTGTTGTGTGGCAGCACCGACATTTTAGCTCAATTGGTTTGCAAAGCAAAAAGTGAGGTTGAAGTTGACATTTTTTGCAACTTACAATTCAATTTCAGATTTACAATCACAAAAAGCTGCTCTAAACCCCCTAATTTTTTTTTTTAAAGCCGGGTTCCGTATTGGAAAATGTTCCCTAATTCGATTTGACACAAAAGAATTGTACGTAGTTAAATTTGTTCAGTTCATTAACGGCCGGTTTCGCGACAGCAATTTAAGTGAAAAATAATTTTTTTAAGTTACACGATTCGATTTAATTTTCATTTAAACGGCAACTACATCCCACTTAAGTTTGAATTAAATATCATTATTTGCAACTCTGTCTTCATTTCTTTATCAGCTGATCATTTGCAACTCTGTATACATTTTACTGTCAGCTGTTTTGGCAGTAACACAAATATTTTTTATAAATGGAAAATGGATTCTGATGATGAAAGTGATTTGGAATACGAGGCTTTAATAAACATAATAATAAACCGACGTCCACGCATAATGAGGCAGCGTCGAAACTTTCTATCATATTATGACGATGTGGACTTTCGCTGCAGATTTCGCTTAACCAAGCAAGCAGCATGGATGGTTTTGGAACTTATTAGGAGCAAAATTCAACACAAAACTAATAAGTAATTAAAAACGTTAATGCTTTTTGTAAAACTATTCATGTATGCTTCTATTACTATTTTAGAAATGGTGCCATGTCGCCAGAAGTAATGTTTTTGATAACGCTGCGTTTCTTTGCGACAGGATGCATGCAAAGAACTGGCGGTGACTCAAGCGGCGTATCAAAAAGCTCTTCGTGCCGAGCAATAAGAAGAGTTTGCCGTCAGACTGCGCTATTAAGAGAACGTTTTATAAAATTTCCAGTGGAAGTGGAAAAACAGAGGCAAATGCAGAAAGATTTTTACAAAATAGCAAAGTTTCCACGAGTGCTAGCTGCTATAGACTGCACGCATGTGAAAATTCAATCTCCAGGTCAGTACAATAATTCATATGGAAAATGTTCAGTTATTTATACAACGATAGCAAAGACTCTTGTCTACAAGTGTGCCTAAAAGTTGTTTGATTCGGGTAACACGTTTGAACACAGCAACCCAAAATTGTTTTAGAAATAACTAAACCGTACCCATTAATATTTTTGGCTGACTATTGCTTGATATGTGTAAATGTTTAGGTGGTGATGACGCAGAGTTGTTCCGGAATCGAAAAGGCTACTTTTCGATAAATGTACAAACGCTTTGTGACAGCAAATTAAACATTTTGGATATTGTAGCCCGTTGGCCAGGTTCGTCGCATGACGCACATATACTAAGGAACTCGCGGATATTTAGCAAATTTGAGGGAAGAGAATTCGGGAATGCTCTGGTCGTTGCCGATGGCGGTTACCCTTGCAATGGGTGGATAATGACTCCCTTGTTGAAGGTAGAAACTCAAGCTGAAGCATTGTATAATGAGTCTCAAATACGGACCCGCAATTGTATTGAGCGTAAGTACGGCGTGTGGAAACGACGATTTGCAATACTTGCTCTTGGAATTCGAATGCAAATAAGAGAAGTTGAAAGTATCATCGTTGCAACTGCAGTTTTGCACAACATTTGTAACATCAACAAAGATGTGACTGCTCCTCCAGTATATGGAGATATAAACGATATTATTGACACGGTAGTTGATGTACCCACAGTCCCAGCATCTGGCCGAAGTGATAATGTACACAGAAGACATATAATACAAAATTACTTTGAGAGCTTGTAACATTTATTTCATTGAAACAATAAAAACGTTTGAATATCAAGTATGAAATAAAAAGGAAATTAAGGTACATACATATTTCATTAGCAGGTACGTTAAACGTTAAAAAAAAATTCTTAGAACCACATGCAAGACATTCACTTGCGGTCAAAATGATAGCTCCAACATAAACTGGTCAACATTTTGAGGTACTATTTTTTTTACCTGGACTGTATATGAAGATCAAACACTTCTTTTTTTAATTTCTTTGGATACTCTCTTGAAGTACACGCATTTCCAAACTATGCTTTTCAGAAGTAGTTTTTATTTGCAGCTCATGCAATTCCTTCATATTAGCAACACGCAACAAATGCTCGGTTTTGGCAAACTCCAATTCCTGTTTCATTTTTGATTCAGACCATTTGGCCTTTATTTCCGCAAGTTTAGTCCAACTTGACTGCTTTGCTTTTCCAGTATCAAGGCACAGTTTTTTGTTTTTACACGTTTTTAGTTGAACTGGTGTATATTTTTCCCAAGTTTCAAAATCCTTTTCAATAACTCCTGTAAACAAATAAGCTTTTTGAAAGGCTGAGATTACAAAAACATATTTATGTATATACATACCATCATTTTGAGTTCCAGAATATTTTGGGGTTGAAATGCAAATATTATTGCTTGTCGACAAAGTAGCCTCCCCTTGCAAGCCCAAGCAATCAGTCATTGTAGTATCTGTAAGTAAAAGTAACTGAAATTCATGAAGTTCTTTGAGCAGAATCAGCCAATTTGAATTTTATACCATTTTCTTGCTGCAGTGTTTGACTATGAATCAGTTGTTCGCTTCGTTTAAAAATGCTGGGCTGCCGTGATGCACACGGACTTAAATCACGGCCTGCAAATCAGAAACGTATACATATTTGTACAGGTTCGTTTGTTGGTGCATATGTATGTATTAAAAGCTTTTCCGCTGTTACCTGAACACTCCAAAATTTCATATTTTTCTTCTGTGGATATGAAGTCGCTGTCGTATTGGGAAATCATCCGCTGTATTTGCTTTTCTGGCAAAATATCTTTTAACAAGTTGTCGAATTCATCAGTGGCTGGTTCTTTTGATGGACCTCCGCCGGTTCCATACACATATTTCTTATGATCTGCAGATCGTTTTTTCATATCTGCCTTTAAATTTGCATATTTAGTACGCAAAACTTTTGCTGATCTTGGTTCCCCGGTACTCGTCGCGTTGAAACTCTCAGCTAGAGTATTCCAGGCCTTTTCTTTTTGATCTGGCCTAACTTTGCCGGTTGCTTTGCATTCCAGCACACTTTGCATTGTCCTGCACCAAACTTAGCAAGTTTTTTATTTCACTTGAGGAAAATTTTTTGTCCGAGCAATGCTTTCTTCCATTTTACTAATTTTTTTATTTGTTTCAATCAGTTGTCATTACTTGCTGACATGTTTCAAACAGCTGTTATTACATAGCAACATGCCTGACTTTGAACTTTTCATCTGTCAAATTCAAGTATTGGTGAAACTGAGAAAAATTAAGTGCTAAATTAAATAAAAATTACAATTAAATTTAAGTTGGAGTTAAATTTCCATTTAAAAATTTCGTGAAACCGGCCGTAAGTCGTCTATTTAGCTCTTATACCATGTTCTGACCGACAACGAAAACACTTCGAAAACTATATATGTAATACTCCTATATACAAAAACTGCACTCAAGTAAACAATGCATTGACAAAAACGGTACTAGACTGTCTCGCTTTGATTTCGGAATGCTTACACGTTGGGAAGTTAGCTTTCAGCCAATATAGAAGTATTACATACATATATGTCGAAAACGAGTTTTGGGATTGTGGGCTAAAGGCTGTTCACACCGGTTGTTAGTGTTTTCGTTGACATTTCTTACATCTTCGGTTACAGTTTTGCTACACAAAAACTTCATTTGCTTTTCATTTACAACCCTTGACTTTCAGTCTTATTTTACTTTGGCCAACCAATTAGCAATAAATCCGAAATGGCGTATTAAAAATGATAAAATAACTTCCACTTTGATAAATAATCGAAGAAAACTAGTGAAGACACCGATTGGAATGAGCGAAAACTGGTTTTCATTTGACAGATTTTACATGGACGAAAACACAAGTTTTAGGCTGTGTGCGATTGACCTAAATTTTAGTACCTAAACTAATATTCCACAGGAAATTTCCAGCACTGCTACAATTTAGGAAAACAGCTGCTAAAACTGTGCGAGTTCGTTTGACAACCTAAATTGTTTGTTTTGGAATTTGAATTTTTTTGCTTTTAGCAAATATATCTATAAAATGAATAACTTTGTGGTAGCTTTGGGACTATTTAACAATATAATAAATTTGCAACAGAAAAGGAGAATGCTCCATCCTGGCATCTATAAAAAGCTCTGATCCAATACTTTTCGTGAAAATCCTGTAAAATTGTCAAACAGCAATCATACTCTCTCAAGTGAGAGTAAAAAGTGAGTAACAACAAAAAGTACGGGAACAAAAAAACCATTTTTCCTGTAAAAACGTCAACCAGTGATTGCTTGACACTTTTCATGATTTTACCAGAAAAAAAAGTTCGGGTAAAATCTTGCAACTTCATTCTCTACACAACTCTCCAAAAGTCGCTCTCATTTACAGGATTTTGGATGATTTTGGAGTACGGGAATATTTTTCCTGCAACTTCCTGCAAGTTCGTGTAAAATCCTGTAAGTTCATGGAGTACAGGATCAGAGCTAATGAATCCGTTTGCTCTTCTGACCCTGCGAAATAATATGCATCCATCGAATTACACATATACTTATCTGAATGCAAAAATCAAATAAATTTATACTTACTGAATATTTTCTTTTTTGTGCCATAGCAATAATAAAAATTATTTAAAACATCAAAAAATCGTTGTTCACTTAATCGCTCGCCCAAATATATTTGACTGTTCAATTTAGGTTGAAAAGTATGCTCGCAGAAAATCTAAATTGTTCCTATTCACTGCGTTACCGACACTTTCCAGTGATTTAGGTTTTTTCTCTATTTAGGCCCAGTGCCAATCGGTAACTTTTTTCTCCGTGGTGAGACGGGGTAGAAAAATTTGCTATGGTGTACAAATAAATTGAATTTTGCAGAGTCATATGAACAGATTAAAGGAATTGTAATTTTTAATTTTTTTAAATTTGTTTGAGCAAAATCGGACTAGTGGTTCTCGAGTTATGTCAAAAAAAGACCACCAAAGGTGACAATTTCCCCTATATGATAGTTATATATATATCTCGATTCCTAGACGTGACCCAGCGAAACGCCGGGACACGTATAACTTCTTTTTATCGATATAACTTTCCCCGGTAGTTTGAACTCTTCCCGATCACTGACCCATACCATTTGTCTCACAGTGCTATTGAAGCTGCCGAGCAATTCGCCACTGTTTACGAAGGGCACACGTTCGCTCTTCCGAAGCGTTTATAGAAGGCGTTTGCACTGTATTGGCGGTACCCAGTAAAAAATGGTTTGGCGTAAGCGGTTCGTCTTGGTCCACTGATATCGGCAAATGTGTAAGTGGCCGAGAGTTCACTATATTCTCGGCCTCAATCAAGACGCTCTGCAATGTATGCTCACGTGGCGCGATTTCCTTCAAGGTGTGATGGAGGACACGTTTAACGCATTGCACCATGCGTTCCCACACCACCTTCCGATGGGTTATCAGGGCAATTAAACACCCATTCAATTCCTTGTTTAGATAATTCGGTCTGTATTTGCTCTCAGTCGAACACCTCATCGAAGCGTTTTGCTACTTCCTTGACGCCAACGAAGTTCTTTGCGTTGTCGTTCCGCATTCGGACTGGGACGCCACGCCCATTGATAAAATTTCTGATGGTAAGAATACACGAATCCGTTGACAAATCAGCTGCTACCTCCAAATGTATAGCACGCACCGTGAGGCATGTAAACAGAGCGATCCATCGTTTTTCAGTTCGGCGGCCGATAGTTACGTTCAAGGACCGAAGTAGTCTATAGCTGAATGGTCTTACGTATGGCGTTAAGCGATCCTCCGGCAGTCTACCCATAATCGGCGGTGAGGGTTTAGCACGGGAAGCTCTGCAAACCATGCAACTCGCGACAACGCTTCTTAAAACTTAACGTATGCGGGTGATCCAGAACTTCTGGCGAATCTCCCCAATTGTTGCTTCAAAGTACTGATGTTTCATTCGCTCGTCATAATGGGTAACGACTAGAACAGTAAGCTGGTGCTTCTCTGGTAAAATTATGGGATGCAGGCAATCGAATAGAAGCCAACTAGCAGCTTCTAAATGGCCACCAACGCGTAAAATTTTTTCGTCGTCAATANTTTTTTCTCTATTTAGGCCCAGTGCCAATCGGTAACTTTTTTCTCCGTGGTGAGACGGGGTAGAAAAATTTGCTATGGTGTACAAATAAATTGAATTTTGCAGAGTCATATGAACAGATTAAAGGAATTGTAATTTTTAATTTTTTTAAATTTGTTTGAGCAAAATCGGACTAGTGGTTCTCGAGTTATGTCAAAAAAAGACCACCAAAGGTGACAATTTCCCCTATATGATAGTTATATATATATCTCGATTCCTAGACGTGACCCAGCGAAACGCCGGGACACGTATAACTTCTTTTTATCGATATAACTTTCCCCGGTAGTTTGAACTCTTCCCGATCACTGACCCATACCATTTGTCTCACAGTGCTATTGAAGCTGCCGAGCAATTCGCCACTGTTTACGAAGGGCACACGTTCGCTCTTCCGAAGCGTTTATAGAAGGCGTTTGCACTGTATTGGCGGTACCCAGTAAAAAATGGTTTGGCGTAAGCGGTTCGTCTTGGTCCACTGATATCGGCAAATGTGTAAGTGGCCGAGAGTTCACTATATTCTCGGCCTCAATCAAGACGCTCTGCAATGTATGCTCACGTGGCGCGATTTCCTTCAAGGTGTGATGGAGGACACGTTTAACGCATTGCACCATGCGTTCCCACACCACCTTCCGATGGGTTATCAGGGCAATTAAACACCCATTCAATTCCTTGTTTAGATAATTCGGTCTGTATTTGCTCTCAGTCGAACACCTCATCGAAGCGTTTTGCTACTTCCTTGACGCCAACGAAGTTCTTTGCGTTGTCGTTCCGCATTCGGACTGGGACGCCACGCCCATTGATAAAATTTCTGATGGTAAGAATACACGAATCCGTTGACAAATCAGCTGCTACCTCCAAATGTATAGCACGCACCGTGAGGCATGTAAACAGAGCGATCCATCGTTTTTCAGTTCGGCGGCCGATAGTTACGTTCAAGGACCGAAGTAGTCTATAGCTGAATGGTCTTACGTATGGCGTTAAGCGATCCTCCGGCAGTCTACCCATAATCGGCGGTGAGGGTTTAGCACGGGAAGCTCTGCAAACCATGCAACTCGCGACAACGCTTCTTAAAACTTAACGTATGCGGGTGATCCAGAACTTCTGGCGAATCTCCCCAATTGTTGCTTCAAAGTACTGATGTTTCATTCGCTCGTCATAATGGGTAACGACTAGAACAGTAAGCTGGTGCTTCTCTGGTAAAATTATGGGATGCAGGCAATCGAATAGAAGCCAACTAGCAGCTTCTAAATGGCCACCAACGCGTAAAATTTTTTCGTCGTCAATAAACGGTGCTGAATTGTTGATCGTACTGTCACTACCTAGCTGTTGTACTACTCGTAGTGCATTGATCTCCACAGGAAAGGTAGCTTCTTGCACCACGCGACATAGCAATTTTTCGGCCGCGTTGACTTCGGCTGCGCTTAGCCCATAAAATTCTACAGGCGAATTCTTGCGTCGGCTGCGGTTGACGAATCTTAATACCCATTCTGTTGATCTCTTGAGTCTATTGTAAGAAGAAAATCTGTTAAAATTGAAAATTGTACTGTTGAAGAGGATAAGCATTGGTCGCGGTGACAACTCTTCGGTAGTTGTTTATGTGGGAGTTTCAGCTGTGTTAGTTTCAGTATAATGTTTTGGCCAATCTTCCACTCCCAATGATAAAAATTCTGGTCCCTTGAACCAACGAGAAGTTTCAGATAAGTCTATATGACGGCTGTGGCGTGTAGCATCGTCAGCAACATTCGCACTTGTAGGAACCCATTTCCAGTCACACGGCTGAGTTACGGCGAGTATCTCCGCGATACGATGCGCTACGAATGGTTTATAACGGCGGCTCTCGGAGTTTAACCAGCTGATAACGGTCATAAAATCACTCCACAAAATACGGGTACATTCAAGGTTGTGTTCTTCGAGAATTAATTGCGATAGGCGAACGCCAAGCACAGCAGCTTGTAACTCGCGCCTGGGAATTGTCATTGGCTTTGTGGGCGCGCATTTCGACTTAGCTCCGATCAGTGTGGTTTTGACCTGACCTTTCACGCTTATATATCGCCAGTAACATACCGCAGAGAAAGCCTCTTCACTAGCATCCACAAACACGTGCAGCTGCTAATCCTTTGGTGGCCCGTCATGGAAATAATAGCGCGGAATCCGAACCATCGAAATCTTCCGGACGTGTTCTTGGCATTTTTTCCAAGAGAAGTTAATTTCATCGTCTAGTTGCTCATCCCATGATATTCCCCGCCGCCATACTTCTCGCATCAACAGTTTAGCGCCAACAGTCAGATGACAAAGAAAGCCCAGCGGGTCGAAGATGGACACTACATAGCTGAGAAGCTCTCTTTTTGTTGGTGGTCTATTTCCTTTTACTATTTCTGCGTTGACTCGATGGAACTTAAGCTCATATCCAAAAGTGTCGTCATTTGGGTGCCAAAACATTCCGAGTACCTTTTCTGTATTTGACTGAACATCAAAACGGTTGATGGCTGGTTCTTTATCATCTGTTGCTCTGGCAAATGTCTTAAATACGGCTGCAGAATTGGAAACAATCTTTCGCATGTAAACACCCGCCACTTTGTGTATCCTACGTACTTGCTCTGTAATGGTTATGGCCTCCTTACAGGATTCGAAGCTGTCCACGTAGTCATCGACATACTGATGCTTTATGATGGCCTCGACAGCGCGTGGAATTTCTTCTCATACTCAAAAGCGTTTAAGGTCCTCACATATTGCGCGGCACAAGGCGAGCATGCGGCTCCGAATATCATAACTNCACCCGCCACTTTGTGTATCCTACGTACTTGCTCTGTAATGGTTATGGCCTCCTTACAGGATTCGAAGCTGTCCACGTAGTCATCGACATACTGATGCTTTATGATGGCCTCGACAGCGCGTGGAATTTCTTCTCATACTCAAAAGCGTTTAAGGTCCTCACATATTGCGCGGCACAAGGCGAGCATGCGGCTCCGAATATCATAACTTGCATTTCGTACACGTCTGGCGGGTGTCTGGAGTCGTCCCTCCAAAGAAATCTTTGCGCGCACCTATCTTCCGGTTGTATCTTGATCTGGTGATACATTTCCGCGATATCACCAAAAACACCAATAGCTCCGATTCGAAAATTGTACAGTACCGTTGGCATTGGTTGGTAGCCTTGAGGACCCTTAAGCAAACAGGAGTTTAAGGATATACCGTCTACGGTTGCAGCAGTATCGAACACTAGGCGGAGTTTACCAGGCTTGTTGGGATTTTCGACTGCGAAGTGTGGAAGATACCAAACCCTTGGGCCAATTTTATTGAAATCAAGGGGATTCAGTTTTACCGATTTAAGTTTTGTCGATTTATATGCTATGGCAAAGTCACTATTCTTACTCATCTTTCGTTCAATTCCTCTGAGTCGTTGTTCGGCCATTTGGAAACTGTCTGGCAGCTGGATGTCGTCCTTGTGCCACAGCAAACCGGTTTGGTATCTTCCGTCTATACGTACAGTAGTGGACTTTAAAATATTCCCTGCGCGTACATCAGCGCCACTTCTATCCACTGGTGCCGACCGCACTCCAAAGTTCTCGATTTCAAGGTATCTCTTTACCATGTCATGTAAATTTTGATCACTCACTTCGTTCATATGCAAGCACGTCGCCCGTACCGTTTTATTAGGGTTCGTAGATCCGAATATCTCCCAACGGATTTCCGTGTTAGCTGCATATGGCCATTCTTTACAAACTGCATAGTTTCTGTCGGCAGCCCCAAGTGGCAGTGATCCAAGCCAATAAGTAGTTTTGGCTTTACATTTGAAAACGTATTGGGTACTTCGCGAAAATATTCGGAGGCTCCTCGTAAATCATCATTATTTAAACTCTGCATAGGCAAATCCAGATCTGGCACCGCGTACACATGACGCAGGTTAAAACGTTTGCTCAATCCAGTTCCGCTAATATGAAGTTTAAGTACAGTAGCTGGTTGTTGTGCCGTCTTTCCTCTATACCACTGCAAGCTTAACATGTGCTGATGACCTTTAACTCCCAACTCTGCTATCCAGCTACTGTCAATCATTGTTACGGATGAGCCCTCGTCCAGCATAGTGTTTGTATTCACACGTCGTCCAGACCCATACAGTACTACTGGTAAGACGCGAAACAAAAGTTTATATTCATTGCGTGGTGTAGCGGCACAACTCAGGACGGCATCGTTAGCCTGATTTCTGTTTTGCATTGGGTCTTCTCTTCCAGTAATTGTGTTTTGTTGCTGCTCGTAGCGCTCTGATGTAGGTCTACTGACATTCTTGTTAGATTCATGCAATAGCTTGTTGTGCTTACGATGGCAGCCGTCTATAATACACGACGCTTTACTACGGCATTCCCGGGACGAGTGACCACTTCGCAAACACGAGAAACATAAACGGTTACGCTTGACATACTCCCATCTCTCATCAAAGTTTTTATGTAGAAATCTTTTGCACGTACTAATTTTATGCTCCCCCTGCAAAGTGGACACTTGTTGTAGCTATTCCTCTCGATTCCGTAGTTCTGTCGCTCGTAGTCTTTATTGTCGTTTGCATACAGTACGACTCTTCGACGGGTCTCTGTATCATGAACAGTGCAGACCAAATTCGCGACATCGCTTAACCAGTTGCTAAAGTCTACAACTGTCGGGTATGGTGTTACAGTAGCAGCGTATCTAGCCCATTCCATCTTCTTGCTTGTAGGGAGTTTGCCTACTAACTCTTCAAGCAGTGTAGGATTCGCCAGATGGTTTTCTCCGTTAACTGATTGTAAAAATGTAGCTCAATCTTTGGTTCTCGTTGCGAATGGGATGAGTTTTTCAATCGCGGATTCTGAAATGAGTGAAATATCTTTAACCTGACGTAACTGACTTCGAATCAACAATTCTGCCAAAAAGTCTACCAAAACGAAACTTTAGCTGTTCCATTGCAGCGTGTACGTTTTCTGGATGAATAAGGAGTGATTTAACAATTTCCCTAGCTTCGCCTTCTAGGCTTTTTAGGAGGCGTTGGCTATTCTCCAAATTGCTGTAACCATATGCGGCGGTTGAATTAGTAAAAGCATTATAAAACAGCGGCCAGTCTTCAGGCAGCCCACTAAATTCTGGTATAATAATAATATCCCAACGGTTTTTANGCCGTCTATAATACACGACGCTTTACTACGGCATTCCCGGGACGAGTGACCACTTCGCAAACACGAGAAACATAAACGGTTACGCTTGACATACTCCCATCTCTCATCAAAGTTTTTATGTAGAAATCTTTTGCACGTACTAATTTTATGCTCCCCCTGCAAAGTGGACACTTGTTGTAGCTATTCCTCTCGATTCCGTAGTTCTGTCGCTCGTAGTCTTTATTGTCGTTTGCATACAGTACGACTCTTCGACGGGTCTCTGTATCATGAACAGTGCAGACCAAATTCGCGACATCGCTTAACCAGTTGCTAAAGTCTACAACTGTCGGGTATGGTGTTACAGTAGCAGCGTATCTAGCCCATTCCATCTTCTTGCTTGTAGGGAGTTTGCCTACTAACTCTTCAAGCAGTGTAGGATTCGCCAGATGGTTTTCTCCGTTAACTGATTGTAAAAATGTAGCTCAATCTTTGGTTCTCGTTGCGAATGGGATGAGTTTTTCAATCGCGGATTCTGAAATGAGTGAAATATCTTTAACCTGACGTAAC
This sequence comes from Rhagoletis zephyria, assembly GCF_001687245.7. Classification (NCBI taxonomy): domain Eukaryota; kingdom Metazoa; phylum Arthropoda; class Insecta; order Diptera; family Tephritidae; genus Rhagoletis; species Rhagoletis zephyria. Next base: position 69,866 of record NW_016159424.1, on the reverse strand, counting down.
TGACTTCGAATCAACAATTCTGCCAAAAAGTCTACCAAAACGAAACTTTAGCTGTTCCATTGCAGCGTGTACGTTTTCTGGATGAATAAGGAGTGATTTAACAATTTCCCTAGCTTCGCCTTCTAGGCTTTTTAGGAGGCGTTGGCTATTCTCCAAATTGCTGTAACCATATGCGGCGGTTGAATTAGTAAAAGCATTATAAAACAGCGGCCAGTCTTCAGGCAGCCCACTAAATTCTGGTATAATAATAATATCCCAACGGTTTTTACCCTCCATTCCCGCCCATCCGCACGAGGGGCGCAGTCCGCATGACGTACGGAACCAGTATTTTCAATTTTTGCGCCGACTCACGATAGGCAGGAGTTTGTTAAGTGTCGAGACCTAAAACTGTTAAGCTACAGAACTAAATTCATCAGCCGATTTTATGTCTTTATTTTAATGATACATTTATTGAGAGAGGACAGTATCGATTTCTTAATGCTGAAAAGCGGATCAGATATATCAAACGTGCTGGAATGAGAGTTAAAATCCTGGCATAANAGCTCATTACTTTACATTTCTTAAGATTTAGAGGCATAAGATGTAGCAAAGACCTTTCTTTAATTGAAACGTACGATTTATAAAGCTTTACATCATCTGCATACATTAAAATTTTGGAAAATTGTATATCTGTAGAAATATCGTTTATAAAAAGCAAGAACAGAACCGGGCCTAGGGGCTACCTTGAGCGACTCCTGAAGTAACATCAATGACGTCAGAGATAGTATTTTTAAACATTACCCTTTGTGATCTATCATAGAGGTATGAAGAGATACAACGTAGAAAATTAGGTGGAAGACCAAGAAGATCAAGTTTGTAGATGAGCAACGAGTGGCACACTTTGTCAAATGCTTTACTGAAGTCAGTATATATAAAATCAACAGTTTTGTTTTCACTAAATGCTTTTGAGATATAGGATGGTAATTCTAATAAATTTGTAGAAGTTGATTTGCCCTTGCAAAATCCATGTTGACTATATGAAATGCTAGAAGAGATAGAATGCGTCAACTGATTTGTTATAATTGCTTCAAATAATTTAGGAATTGCAGAAAGCTTAGCTATTCCCCGGTAGTTCTCCACTGAAGATCTGCTACCGCTTTTATGTAACGGGGTTATGAACGATTCCTTCCATATAGTTGGAAAAACGCCCTCTTTAAGAGATAAATTAAATAACGCTGTTAACGGCTCATAGAGATAATCAGAACAATTTATAAGAATACAAGTAGGGATCTGGTCAGGACCATAACTGAAGGACCGCTTTAAGGATTTCAGATAAACTACTACATGATCGGGAGATAATACTGGGATATTTATTGAGTTCATTGGACATATTTTAAAAGGATAGTTAATGTTAGCATGTCAGTTAATTGGATTTAAAAAACTGAGCGAACATGTTAGAAATTGTTTGATTATCACTAGAGACGGTATTTTGATACTTCATGGCGGAAGGAAACCCACGTACATTTCGCTTGGAGTTTACGAAGTCATAAAATGATTTGGGGTTATATATTATACGCCGTTTGATTTTACACAAGTAAGCTTTATAACACTTTTTGTTTAATTCAAAAAACTTATGACGCAAAAGTGAGTATTTTACATAGTATGAGTGTAAACCGGTTTTTTTGTGTAATCTAAAATAACGCGACTTTCTGTTTTTCAAATTTCTCAGTTCTTTAGTGAACCATAACTGTGTTTGCTCTTCAGGAACATACATTTGTTTAGGCACCTGCTTTTCAAATAATTTATGTAAAGTAAAGTTAAAAAGTGCAACGCTTTGTTCAATATTTTCTTTAAATGCAGGCCACGACAATTTAGACAGTTCTTTGTTAAGCATTTTAAAGTTGGCTTTCGAAAAATCAAAGCGAATATTTGGTTCGTATGCTTGGGTACTGCAATTTTGACCATCACTTATAACTTCGTAAGATACCTCCATAGCAGGGTGGTAGACATCTTCGGGCAAAACTAGTGGATCACACTTATTTACAACGGACTTAGGTGCATCATCAACATTAACAAGATCTAATACTTATTGCGAAGTACATTAACCTGAGTTAGGCAGAGTTCAGCCATCTCCTCTAAAAATACGTTGTTGCAC
>NW_016159424.1:6863-67152 GCF_001687245.7 Rhagoletis zephyria | reverse complement strand
GCTTACGTTTAGACACACGGATATCCTTAACAGATTGCAAGGTATCTAAGCATTTGAATGATTTAAACATATTTTCATAATGCTTAAATTTTTCTGTCAGTACCGACAATTCTCTTCCTATTTCTGTAACACCATTTCTGGTTTGCCTAAATAGCTTGAAAAGATCAACTTCGGTTGATCTGCACTTTATGCAAGACCAGCGAAGGCCCTTGCCATCATTAATAGCGTCCAGAATTCTTCCCGTCTAACCAGCACATTTCAGATGGTAAATACCATCACACAGCCAGCATGATAAGTAGCGTTCAGAATAGCTTTTAATTTGGCAAGTATCAAGATCACACTTCATATTGAAAGATTTATGTAATACACTCGTTAATAAAAGACATACAAAACAAGTAAGAATTAAATATATGTTTTTCACCTTTCCGAAAGCTACCGCTACATGGTAAGCCGGGGTGTATCAATTTTGAGTAAGTTAGCGTCCTTAAATTTTGAAATATTGAAATTTCAAGCATTTCTGAAATTTATTGTTATATGAAAAGCGGCCGTAATTTTAGGCCGGTTTCAACAATTTTCAACGTTTTGCTTTTATGTGGCAAGCACAATAACCATACCGAGTTTGGTACAAATTGGTAGAACGGTTACCGAGATACATATATGTGATCATAAGTGGGCGGTACCACGCCTATTTTTATCATAAACGTATTTCTTGGTAAATGATGGCTGCAAGCGTCAATTTTGAATAAATTAGCTTTAATATTTACTTATTTATCGAAGATTTCGTATTTCTCTAAATTACCCTTATATGGAATGTGGGCGTGGTTATTGTCCGATTTTTAAAATTTTCGGCCATTGGGTATGCTGTACCAAAGCCAACAATTGTGCCAAGTTTGGAAGAAATCGGTTGCCAAGATATACACATGTAACCATAAGTGGGCGTGGCTACGCCCATTTTTAAAAAATTTATAATTCCCTTATTTTTCGTCTCAAAATTATTATAAATATCAATTTTGAGTGAATAATATTCAGTAGTTACTAAAATATCGCAGTTTTCGTATTTCTGAAAATTACCGTTATATGGAAGGTAGGCGTGGTTATTGTTCGATTTTTCCAATTTTCAATACCATCCGTCCTACGCCCGAAAGAAGTACACGTACCAAGTTTTGTTAGGATATCTTAATTTTTACTCGAGTGATCATGTGCACAGACGGACGGACGGACGGACAGACAGTCACCGCTTAATCGATTTCTCTTTTCATTCTGATCATTTATGTATACATTTGTCTATATCTATCTCGATTCGTTTTGCCTGTTACAAACAACCGTTATGTGAACAAAGTTATAATACCCTTGTGCACAAGTGCGCTCAGGTATAATAAATTATAACAATTAAGGAGCTGATGTAAATAGCTTTAAATAAATGTAGCGAACAGTTTGAGTATCACTGTAATCATGACACTTAATAAACGCAACGCAAACAGCTGTGACAAGAATTACTAGTAGAAGTAAACAAAAAGAGTACAACAAATGTGCAAAAACAAAATGAAAGTTAAATACAAAGGATACAACAACAATGATAGCAACAAATGGCTCGGCAAAATTAGAATGTATGCTAGTGAAATTTAATTAAATTTACTTTAATATAAAACCAATAACTTTCACTTAGCTTCAATTATTTCACACTCTGATGTTCATAAGCACTTTTTATCACTACTTTAACACAGAATTAGCACAATGAACTTAGTAAGTACAAAGCCAAAATCAGAGCACAATAAAGTACAACCTCACAGCTTGACGTTTGCTTAGTCTTCAGTCATAGACAGGTAAATCCTGAATTTTTCGCGACACGGCATAATTAATAGGCATACCTAGCGATTGGTTCACTTGTGCATTTGTTATTGTGGCTGCTTGAAAGTTATTGACGCCAGCAGGAGAGGTAAGGGGTGGTGGCATTTTAAACGGATGTACATTTGCACTCGCTGACCTTATAGAATTGTAGGTGACATCGAGCGGCAGTTGCAAAGCACCGCTATGAACCCTACTGCTAGCGCCGCTCGACTTCGACTGCGCTGTCGACGACTCATTAGAAATGAACCGTTCTTCTAAAGTTTGCCGTTTTTTGTTGCTATCATTTAACTGCGCTTGAGTGTCCCGTAACTGGTGTTCCAACTCTTTAATTTTTTCGAATAAATAACTAACATGTTGTGCAGTACTAATATTACGCGATGCTGCTGTGGCATTTGCAGCGGTGGCGGTGTTACCTGATGTGTTGCTGGCGGCACTGATAGCTGCGCTGCTTCCTACGGTGACATTTGGAAGGGACTCCGCAACGGAAGGTGCGGTTTTGGAGCTTCCATTCGGTCCACTAAAAACGGTCCCACTAGCAGATGTACTGGCGGCGGTTGAGGTGGTGGACATAGCGGACGTTCCGGAAGTGTTTGGGCATGTTGTGTTGGACGTGATCATCGTGGCAGACGTTTTTACTGGCGGTGTGATGAATCCTTGTTGTAGGCGTGTGTTGCGTCTGGGTGGTGCGTCTCGCCGGGTGGGGGAGCGTTCACATGGCATTTAACTTCTTTTTTTTTTTGGCAATGTGCAGCGTCGGCTTGGCTGCAGTTCGCAAGTCCCAGTGGTCGAAACTGCGAAATAAAGGTGTCGAATCGTGAGTAGGCTAAAGAAATAAAACGCCTCTTTGGTTACAATGGCACGATGACGGGTACGAGTGCGTTTATTTCTATGATAATAAAATACAGTTAACAATAAGCAGTGGTTTTAATATACATAAATCAGATTATTAATACCCACCGCAGTTTGCGCATTTCCTCTCGAACATTCACGACTCTAATAAAATCAAAATGACGAACAACTTAAATAAAGGCAAATGTCACATAAATTAACAAGGCTCACGATGTGTTTACACTTTAAATGTGACTACGATAAGTTAGAGGTGAACGTTTTGTCACAAAGTGTGTGTGTGAAAATTCAACAAAATTTTTCAATTTGACATTAGAAGCCGTGCGGCGAAACACACATACAAAATCAGCTGATCTAGTAACTAGACCTGGGTATTGGCGCAAATTTTTTGGCGCTGACACACATGGTGCAGAACCACTGCCGGATTCAGAACAGTGTGTTGGCGCAATTCCGCCTCTTCAGGCTAACGCCTGGATTATAATGGAAGTAACGGAACGGAGTGAACTGTCACTCAATTATCTATTATACGGGCAATGAATTCAAACGATTATAATGCACTTGAACGCATTGTAAAACGGAAGCATCCAAATTCAATAGATCCTTACGAATCCGCCGCGATTTGTTACGATTCGAACCGTGCATTATAACCAAGGAATAAAGCTCATTTCATTTTGCTTATTGCTGCACCAAGGCGAATTAATGCCAATGCAGCGTGCACGCCAGCGCTGCCAAATGTATTAAAGGGCTGTCAGACGTGGCAATTCAATATATTTCGAAAAGGCTCTAAAATTTCAGAAAGCAGTTACATGAGTCCGAAAAGAGAGATGCAGGAATAATTTCTGAAAACCGTATATTCAAGTACGGCGGCGAGGAGTTGGTAAAGTGCATGCATCAACTCTTGTGCAGAATATGGTCAGATGAACGCATGCCCGACGACTGGAATTTAAGTGTGCTCTGCCCATTCCACAAGAAAGGTGACCCCGCCATTCGCGCCAACTACCGCGGGATCAGCCTTCTAAGCATAGGTTACAAGGTCTTATCGAGCGTATTGTGTGAAAGACTGAAGCTCACCGTCAATGAACTGATTGGGCCTTATCAGTGTGGCTTTAGACCTGGCCAATCCACCATAGACGAGGTATTCACAGTACGCCAAATCTTGGAAAAGACCCGCGAGAAAAGGATCGACACTCACCACCTATTTGTCGACTTTAAAGCCGCTTTTGACAGCACTAAAAGGAGTTGCCTATACGCCGCTATGTCTGAATTTGGCATCCCCTCAAAACTCATACGGCTGTGTAAAATGACGTTGAGCAATACCACCAGCTCCGTCAGAATTGGAAAAGACCTCTCCGAGCCGTTCGCCACAAAACGGGGTTTCAGACAGGGCGACTCCCTTTCATGTGACTTCTTTAATCTGATGTTGGAGAAGATAATAAGAGCTGCAGAACTGAACCGCTCAGGAACAATTTACTACAAGAGCGTGCAATTGCTGGCTTATGTCGATGACATCGACATCATGGGTAACAAAAACCTCGAAGTCTGTTCTGCCCTTTCCAAGTTGGATAGGGAAGCAAAGCGCATGGGTCTGGTGGTAAACGAGGACAATACGAAGTATCTCTTGTCATCAAACAAACAGTCAGCACATTCGCGCCTTGGCACCCACGTCACTGTTGACAGTTACAATTTTGAGAAAGTAGAGAATTTCGTTTACTTGGGAACCAGCATTAACATCGATAATAATGTCAGCATTGAAATCCAACGTAGAATCACTCTTGCCAACAAGTTCTACTTTGGACTGAGTAGGCAATTCCGGAGTAAAGTCCTCTCTCGACGTACGAAAACCGCGCTCTATAAGTCACTCATCATGCCCGTGCTGGTATATGGCGCAGAAGCATGGACAATGACAACATCCGATGAGGCGGCTCTTGGAGTGTTTGAGAGAAAGATTTTGCGGAAGATTTACGGGCCTTTACGCGTTGGCGACGGCGAGTACCGCAGACGATGGAACGATGAGCTGTATGAGCTTTACAACGATATGGACATAGTGCAGCGAATTAAAATACAGCGGCTCCGCTGGCTTGGTCATGTCGTTCGAATGGACACCGACGCTCCAGCTCTGAAAGTATTCAACTCGGAACCCGCTGGTGGTAGCAGAGGAAGAGGGAGGCCCCCACTGCGATGGAAAGATCAGGTGGAGAAGGACTTGGCTTCACTTGGCGTTTCCAATTGGCGTCAGTTGGCACAGAAGAGAAACGACTGGAGTGCTTTACTGAATTCGGCCAAAATCGCTTGGGCGGTTACAGCGCCAAAAAAGAAGAAGAAGGAGAAGAAGAATCTCATACGGTTAATGCTTCTTTTCTACTCGGGTAAATTCAACCCACACACATAAATTGAGCTGCAAATATATTGATATCAGTATCGATATATCGAGTATATTTTTTTTTTTTGCCGAAACGGAAGGAATTTGCCGAAAAGCGAGTTGTAGGAATCATTTCTGAAAACAATTTTAAGGCTGTTCAAACAGTGAATAAGTTTTTGACAATATTTCTCGATACTAATACCAGATTTACATATAAGTAGATTATCCTTTAGGGGACTCCCTTAAACTCGTAAAGTCTTAAACCGTGTAAAACTCGTAAGTTTACGAGGCTTTTATGGGAACGCCCCCTTTGTGAAAAGGTGTAAATAGGTGCGTAAAGTACCTATTTGATAGTTCAACCAGGATTTTGTGAAGCAATTTTTGTTTCGTAGTGTTTTCCATGACATACTGCCATCTTGTCTCTATCACTCTTGGCTAAAATACAATTAAAAATGCCGAAAATTAGCAGAAAACCTCAGTCAATAGTGTTAGTGGCTGAAATACATTCATTTTATTCACGTAATATTTTTTCATTTATTTTATCATACATTTTAGTATACAAATTTCTGCCTCTCGGCAACACTGACGTTTACGAGGTCGGTTGCGCATGAAATTTGCCTCGTAAATTTACGAGGGGCTCGTAAATAGTGCTCCATACGAATTTTGGCAGTTCTTTTACGAGGCTCGTAAGTTTACAACCTTTCCGAGGTTTACGAGGCTTTACCGAGTTTTACGGAAGACCCCCCTTATTTTCGAGCTTAACTGCCTAATCTGTAATTTGAAAAAGAGATTAGCAATACGAAATTCGTCCCTCGTTAATTTGTAATTATAAAATAATCCCATACTATGTTAATGGTTCTATTCTACACAGGTAAATTCAACCCACACGCATAATTAGAGCTGCAAATATATCAATGTCAGTATCGATATATCGAGTATGTTTTTTTTTTTTTGTTTGCCGACACGGCAAGAAAATGCAAAGCCCCGTCAGCAAAAAAAATATAAGAATTCAGAAATTTTGATGCGACTTCGAACTTGTACTTTATTATATGTATTATAATCTACTAGGCTACAAACCTGCATACCAAATATTTTTCTAGAAATTCGAATTAAAAAGTTTACATATTTGATGAATTTATGTTGATTTTTTTTAATTTTTGCAATTTAGATTTTAATGGCTTTTAATGAGCTGTACTTTTACAAAAAAGTAATGGAAAAGTTTTCAAAATGAGTAAAACATTGCTAATATTGTAATAATATCACTGGGAGATTTTGAATGTGGGTCGGTGGAATCGGAAAAAATTTCCGATTGTCAGAATGCAGTACACTGATTCCATGTTCGGACCGACAACGAAAACACTTTGAAAACGAGTTTTGGGATTGCAGGCTGAAAACTGTTCGCACCGGCTGTTAGTGTTTTCGTTGACATTTCTTTCATCTTTTGGTTACAGTTTTGCTACGAAAAAACAAAACCAAAATCCTTGTATTTAATTTTCTTATCATTAGCAAATCAAAGCATGTAAAATCTGTCAAACGAAAACCAGTTTTCGCTGAAAACTGCTTGAAAACTCACGTTCCACTCATTCCAATCGGTGTCTGTTCTAGTTTTTTCGACTATTTATCGAAGTGGAAGTCATGTTTTATTAAGGCCGGTCCACACACATGGACGAACGAACATTTCCTTATGGGCTGTTTTTGCTTACGCGTAAAAGCACATTTAGCGCATTTAGCTCTAAATGCTACTCTAAATTTACATTTATCCATACAAAATTCGTCACCTAAATGCAACTCCATTTTTGCATTAAGAATCTAAATGCTAAAAGCAACCCTGTGATCTTCCAAAATTTCCACGATTCGAACATGGTTTAATGAGAAAAAGTCGCAACATTGCATTTTCGAGTATACAGTGGCTAGCTGCGTTTCAGTGATCGCCGATCGAGATTTCATTTATTATTTTACATTATTTGGATAAAGAAAAGTTAAGAAAATTCAATATCGATGTGACGCTGATAGAAATCTGGATCAATTTGTGATCATTTCTGTTTGTTTTGTTTCCTAATAAAGCGAGGAAATTTTAATTGACAGCACTGACAAACGAATACATACATAAACAAATGGTCTGTCATGGTTAAAACAATTCAAATTTTTGTATTGAAGTTTTGGTTTAAAATTTATTTTTTCCTTTTCAGTAGGGGTTTTGCACATTATCTTCTGCGTGAGAATTGATCGTAATAGATACGGATCTGAATAAGCGACTGGAACACGGCTGTTTGTCAAAAGCATATGATTTCGAACTCGCGTAAATGTGCATTTGCTAAATGCGATAGCATGAACGCTCTTCGAAAACATATGCATTTTAAATGCAGCAAAAACGCTGCATTACGCTGCAAGATTTGTTGCGACGATTCTTGTGAGGTTCAAGTGCTTGTATCAAAAGTAAAGAGTAAAGTAACTATTCGAAAGATACGGGTGTTGATTGGATTAGTAACGAATACATACGGGTATCCGAATTTTCGTTACTTTTACAGCTCTATTAAATGCGAAATGGCGATTTAAACATAAAGGCCCGTCCACATAGAACTTTCGCGTTGGCTTTGGCGTTGGCGTTGGTTTGACAGAACGCACGTTAAAAGTATGCTTGCTACAATGAACGCTTGGCAGCGAATCCTTGGGCCACTAAATTAACATACTAACGACAGATAAATTAATATTTCATATCAATAATTGCATTAAAAACGATATTTCTTGCCCGCACTTGATTAAAAAAGAAAAATATTTCACATAATTTTATTTATTTGCAACAGCTGACGAGCGACGCACGCGAAAAGTTGATAGTTGGCCATCTTTTTGCTTTGTGTTGGCGTGAGCGTTGTCGAATTATGGCTATGTGGATGGCTGCATTTGAATTCATGTATTCATAGTCAGCTGTTGAAGCGACGCCAACGCAACGCCAAAGTTCTATTTTTACGGGTCTTTATGTTTAAATCGCCATTTCGGATTTAATAGAGCCGTAAAAGTAACGAAAATTCGGATACCCGTATGTATTCGTTACTAATCCAATCAACACCCGTATTTTTCGAATAGTTACTTTACTCTTTACTTTTGATACAAGCACTTGTACCTCACAAGAATCATCGCAACAAATCTTGCAGCGTAAGGATATGTTCGTTCGTCCATATGCATACATGTACATACATACCAGTGTTGATTTTGGAAAAAAGTTATTGTACCAAAAATAGCATAAAAAACGTACCTAAACTATTCGTAACGTACCTCAAATAAAGAAAAAATTCTTCAAAAAAATAATTCAGTCGAAATTCAAATAACATAAAAACATTCATATGCTTTTACACAAAAATAAAAAATAATAATATTTTTCAGTTAGTTCGTACAGCAATCGCACATACTTTGTAGATACGAGTATTAACGTAAAAATTAACAATTACAAAAGTCTACATTCTCTTTTCATTCTGACAATTTTCATATTAATACATATGTATTTACAACATATATGAATATATGCATAGTGATGGAAAAATAAATATCGGCACGACGTTTTAACAAGTTTTGGCGTATTTTCTCTTTTTAATTTAATGTTTATTATGCATGCAACTCCAAATTTTAAACTTTGTACAAAAGTTAAAAAATACTGTGAAGTTTCGTTTCAACTGCAAACTTCTTAATTAGAATTTCTAGAAAAAATTGGCCTGCAGTTATATAGCCCATTCAATTTTAGTATAATATAATAAAGTGCAAGTGTTTAGTTGCTGAAAAATCCCGTTGATTTTTCATAGTTCTTTTGCTGACAGTGTTATGCATATTTTTCTACACAAAACACATACATTTTATTTTGTACGGGAAAAAATGCACAACACCGCCAGCAAAAAAAAAAGATCAAAAATCAACGGGATTTTTCAGCAACTAAACACTTGCACTTTATTATATTATACTAAAATTGAATGGGCTATAAAACTACATACCTAATTTTGGCTAGAAATTCTAATTAAGAAGTTTGCAATTTGAATGAAACTTAGTAGAAATTTTCAGAGTGGATTTCGCCGTACTTTCATTTCTTTTATGCTTCCATGCCTTAGAATATGGTTCAAGTTACCATAAATCCCCACATTACTAACTATACACTTTTTGCCTTGCTTTATTGTGGAGTCTTCCTCCAGCCAAGGAAACTCTTTTTTCCATTCACTTCGAAAACGAATATCGTAGGTTTTGCGCTTGGGACTTAAGAAATTGTTCAAATTGTCATCTTTACTTACAGCAGCAGGTGGAAAATGAATACAATTGCCGCCAGCAGCCGTATCACTTTTAGAGCGGTCTGAATTTTTTGACAACCAACTGAACAACTGAATATAGTTAATATTGTATTCTAGGGATGCCCAAATCAGCACATATGTGTCGCGGGCGACTGCGCGTGCAAAGCTTTGCACAGCGGTGCTGGGCAAGCGCGGAAGCAAAAGGTTATCGGAAGGGGAAAACGAAGTCAACTGAATAGTGAGATTGGATGTGTGACAGTGATGGAAAATTAGTGTGCATTGTGCCATTTTCGGCCCTTTCGGAAGCAGCCGGCACCTTCAGCACAATCGATTGATTTTCGGCACTATTTTTGCGTAACTCAATGCAACTAATAAATATTTCTTTCGGATCCGCAATTAAAAACCTTTTTTTTTTTACATTTAATCGTATGTGCCTAAACTGATAAATGATATAAACATAGAAACGCAAGCAGAAGAATCTCGCTTCACATTCTGCATATGCGCTTAAAATTTTTAATTAAACAAATTTGTCGAAATTTCATCTCTAAAGCAAATATTAAATATCATTTAATATATACTTTAGATTTAAATAATCATTTTTAGTGGTGGGCGAGTCCGAGATGTTTAAATGATCGAGATAGTACATTCAATTCGCGTAGATTTTTGAGAACTTTTTTCGTTGAAGGTGTTGAAATTTTTTTTCATATTGAAATTTGTGTACATCATATATCATTGTCTAAGAAAAACTATAAAATAAAGCTTAATTTAAAATATTGGAATAAAAAACAACAACGCTACACGCGCATTCATCCATTTAATATAAAATGCGCACGTTCGTTATATGGAAGAAAGTGCGCAACACCGCAAACAGAAAAATTCAAAAAATCAATGGTATTTTCTAGACACTTCAAACTTGCACCTTATTATACTAGAATGAATGGGCTACAAAATTATTAACCCAAAACATGTCTACAAATTCTGAGCAAAAACTGTGAAATTTTGATGAAACTTTGTTGATTTTTTCATTCTTTCAAGTTTCGATTTATTTGCAAGGTTTTTGTTCGATAATGAGCTACAATTTTATAAAAAAAATAATTAAAATTATTTAAAAAAATTAAATAAATAATATTAAATAATATTAAATTTTGTCAAAGATGAACACAATGATGATAACACATTAATACACTATATAGGTCAGTTCATATTAATGAACATACAATGAGATCACTATCGACAAAATGGAAATCCTCAAGGGAAATTTATAATTTCAACGCATGGAATTTACATACATTTTTTTACTTTCAACCCCCGAATTGCTCAATTACTTCTATTTCTGCAGGATCGCCATTAGGTAAATTGCATTTCCAAAGATTTTTTCAAAATAAATAGCGATGAGGGATATTTCACCCGCCGGTGATAAGAAATCGCAATCACCATAACGCACATCACTAATATTACTGTTCACAATCACGTTTACATTCAAAATTACAATTCATAATTTCGTTTTGTAGCAAATATGAAATATAGGTATATCCATTTACTTAAATGTAAACGGATTAAGAATCAAAGTGCTAGAAGAGATTTGAGCGTTTGGTACAAAAAGTATTTTTGATGTTGAAATTGTACTTAAAATCAGCAAATTGTACTTTTGGACATTTTAAAATTAATTGTACTGAAAAAAGTACAATTGTACTTAAAATATCAACACTGTTTCACTGGCGCTGTACTTGCTGCAGCGATGCCAGATTTGAGCGTACCCAATTTTTTACCAATAATAACTCATGCGAGGGATTTGGGTATTGGGCATTTTACAAGCCTATTAGGTAGTATACATATCTGTGTTCGTATAGAATAGTAGCTTATGTCGGAAGACTGGCTTTAGTATAATGAACCATTCGCAGCATACGATTGCGAAAATGAACCATTCGCCGAGTCGTTGAAGAACTCTTGGAAAATAAACGTAAAAGACGATAATGTTAATGGCGATGCTAGCAAGTCAATATTCGTATAAAGTTTCATAAAAAAATTTCTTGTGGTTTAAAGAATATAGGAAATGGTACATTTTACTAAAGCCAGCCTCCCGACATAAGCTACTATTTCATACGAACACAAATATATTCGTCTACAAATAATGTTGATTATTTTAATTAAGTCCTAAGATAAGTTTGTGAATCTTATCAGTGTTCTATGTAAGAACCAAAANTCCTCCCGAAATAAGCTACTGTTTCATACGAACACACATATATTCGTCTACAAATAATGTTGATTATTTTAATTAAGTCCTAAGATAAGTTTGTGAATCTTATCAGTGTTCTATGTAAGAACCAAAAATCAATACCCTCGCCAATTAGAACTTTTGCTTTAAAAGAAAAATATACATAGCGCATTTACTCAATACTTGGTCTGGCATCACTGTTTGAGCATTGATGTGCTTAGATCACTGTTGCCAAGGTCGTGTATTTTACACTAAATTTAGTGCTTTTGGGAAACCAAACAGCTAAAATAATTGGAATTCAATGCTTGGTGCGTTATTTAGTGATGCTTTTTTAATTTAAGCACACCGAATGCATAGGTACATATGTATGTATGTATACACTATACACTAATATTCTACATTAAGATGGAATTCATTTACTGAATAAAATGTGAGGAATAGGTAAATTAAATATGTTTTGCGTTGTTATAAATGTATTGAAATTAATTTATTAAGAAAAACGTGAGGAAATGGATATGTATATACACTTTTTACTGAATCAAAAAAATTATTAAACATGATAATAAAAACTTGGCGCTTTTGTTTTGGAAAAATTCGCTTTTTCTGGTGGCCTGATGCCACACTGGCTCAGTTGTCGCAAATGTACACATACATACACGCATTTTTACTTGAAAAGAAGTGTGTAGTGGTTAATATGTATACGATGTCATCTCCGTACAGCTCACTTCACCTCGCCTAGCACGCTCGCGTGCGCGCAGTTTGCCCGCGACGTCGACTGCGTGCACCTCTGCTGTGCATCCCTACTGTATTCTATAACAAAAAATACCTCTCCATTTTTCTGATGTGCTTCGTGCAAACTATTCTTCAAACAAGTGACATTTGAGACATGAAATGTCAACCAAATTAATGCAGCATTGCCACCTTTAATTTCTTAAATATACGGATCACTTAAGTAGCGTTTACACTAACATTGCGGACAGTAATCATCTCTAAGTAATCGTTTACAGAGGCGATTTTTAAAAGTAAAGATCTCAAAAATTACATAAATATAGATTAAATNGACATTGCGGACAGTAATCATCTCAAAGTAATCGTTTACAGAGGCGATTTTTAAAAGTAAAGATCTCAAAAATTACATAAATATACCTAATGTATCTTCTAAGTTAAAAAGGGCCGAAAAAGGTACAAATGTACCTACAAAATCAACACTGATACATACATATATACAGATGTATACACGCACGATTGAGAGAAATTGAGATTGCGCCAATCGCGGTACCGCTAATCCGCTCTTTGTGATTTTGACAGAATGAGCTGTGTGCGTGACGTCATCTTGGTGCAATTGTTGAATGTGAGCATACGAAAAAACCAAATAACAATTTTAATATTTGTGCGTTAATATTTCTGCGTGGTTTTAAACAATTATTTAGACATTAAAAAGCAAAATAAAGTGTGCCGTGGCAAAGTGTAATAGTGAAAACAAAAGGAAAGCGTATATAAGTTTTTTTTTTCGTTTCCTACGGACGCAAACCTGGCGAAAAAGTGGAAGCAGTTCTGCCGGGGAGGACATGCATTAAACGCCAAATCGAGCTTTGTGCTATGTGTGTGAGCTATGAGCTTCTACATGGAACTATGTTGGCCTTTCCTTGGTGAATTGTAGTAGGTATATTTCCATGGTGAATGTAGACAGTTGCTGGTTTATTTTGCTGGCAATGGCATACATACAAAAGCAGTTTCTACAGTAAATAGATACATGAACTTCACTACCTACTTGTTTTTGTTAGTACCTGATTCTTTTAGTGCTGGTATGAGGTAATGCACCAGTGAATAAGATCGCCAGGCGCTAATTCAAGCGGCATCTTACCGCGCTGTTACGTACCTAATACAAAACAGTGCCCAAATTATTATACATTTAAAAGTTCAGCTTAAATTATATTTTACTGACATAGAATATTTGCTTCCAAAAAAGCCACACTCAAGCATCCCCTCGGAAATGGAACAAAAGTCATCAAATAAAAGCTGTGGAGTCAACAGCTGTGGAGTTTATGGTGGTTGGCTACCGTCCACAAATATAAATATGCACTCTGCATGGCTTTTTAAAATGGCAAGTCCATAAATTCACTTTGCTGCATACCTTCCCTTTGGTCTATATGAAATTGTAAACACTGTTAATACATACATTTTTTCATGTGCTACAAATCGTACTTATCTAAAGGGCTACATGTCCAAAATTATTGATACGTGTTCCTAATTAATCAACCTTTGTATATTTATTGATTCCTGCAAAATTGGGCCATGTAACATTAAAATTAACACATTTTTCTGCATTGTTTACATATTTTTATATGAGTTTTGGCATTTCTCTGTCGCGATTGCACCAAGATGACGTCACGCAAAAATTACGCTAAAAAATCCTCTCTCATTGGCGCAATCTTGTATTCTATCATTCTTGGTATACACGCAACATATTTTTGTATCGATTCGAAAAATTTGATACAATCATGCACTTCTACCCAGTGATGGAAAAGTAGGCACAATAGTTCCATTTTTGACCCTTACATTCTCAGAGGCACTTTTGGTACAATTCATCCTGTTTTGGCACAATCATAAAATATAGAAGTTTAGCATAAAATGCCAATATATAACAAAATAATACATACCACATTCTAGATTAAAAAATTACAAAAAGTGAATATTAAAAGCACTTGCAAATTAAAGTAAGGGCTGTGAGAATTATTTGCAAACCGCTGAATTCTGTTGCGAATATGCTGCATGAAAAGTAAGTTTTCGGCACAACAAGCTTTTAATTCAGAATTTTTGGAAAGATTCTAAGTTCGCAATTTTATAGTTAATTAAACGAAAGTGTCAGTTTCTGCAATATCCCGATGATTTTTGATATTTTTTTCTGACGGTGTCATACATTTTGATCCATTTAAAAAAATTTCAAACACACTTTATATGGAAAAAAATGCATGACCTCGAAAACTTGGAATCTCCCTAAAAATTCTGAATTCAAAGTATTTTGTTGCGAAAACCTGCTGAGTTTTTATAATTTTTGTACAAAGTTTGAAATGTCGATTTGTGTACATTTATTGTGTTTATTAAATTATGAATTAGAATTTTATATAAAATCAATTAAAAAATAATCAATGAAAATAATAGGCGAAACTGGTCAAAATGTCTTACTGTCATTATTTCTCATATAGGTACATATATATGAGTGTAAGAATGTCAGAATAGCTGTACTTCGGTGTATTTCCCTTCCGTAATTGGATTTCTGTGTAATTTTACAATGAATTTATGTATATGTCTAATAGGCAACATAGACGGTGCGTCTGACTCGCGAGTCAACTGTGTACGTGTTCACTCGCCTTTCGACTACACACAGTTGAATCATTCAGAGTCATACCAGAGTCATGTTTATTTTTACTTAACACATCCAAACCGTGTCGCGATTCAGACGCACCGTGTATGCCGCCTATAAAGAATCCCTCATAAAAGTGATCAACTGTAGTAATTTAGTTAATTCATAATTTTTATATTAAGAAATAATTATTATAAAAGAAATTTAATTGTGTGGCACTTTCATATTCTTTTCGGCACAATTTTTGAAGACCATTAGGCTCATTTTGAAACTTCGAAATTCCATCCCGACTTGTTCAGGTAAAAAATTGCGACTAAGTAGGCATGTACATATGTGTNCAACTGTAGTAATTTAGTTAATTCATAATTTTTATATTAAGAAATAATTATTATAAAAGAAATTTAATTGTGTGGCACTTTCATATTCTTTTCGGCACAATTTTTGAAGACCATTAGGCTCATTTTGAAACTTCGAAATTCCATCCCGACTTGTTCAGGTAAAAAATTGCGACTAAGTAGGCATGTACATATGTGTCAATTAACAAATACTGAAAACTCTCGTGGTGATGAAAACTCGCCTGCGCCCAAAAACCAAACTCAGAAATAAACTAACCATCAGTACAATAAATAATACTATGCACTGTAAAGAACTAGTACAAAAGGCTGATGCACATTACATGTGGTCAGCAAAAAGAGATCTCAAAGATGCACGATTTTTTTTACAAACGTTTTGTATACAATTAGGAGATATAAAAACTTTTTGTTTTTGATATAATAGAGGATATAAAAACTTTTTGTTTTTAAACGAATAAAATGCTTGAAATTGTATTGTCGAAGAAAAAAAAAACGTTTGAAATGAATTGAATTGATCTCAAAGATATATATACTCGGTACGTTTTTTTTACAAACGTTTTGTGTACAATATTTTTGATACTTAGGTTGTTCACACTTGCTTGGTTATCAGGTTATCTGGTTAAAAATTATTATTCTGTAGTGTATTTTATTGTTGTAAACTGAATAAAAAATATAACCACATAACCAGATAACCTGATAACCAAGCAAGTGTGAACAACCTAACTTTTATTTAAACGCATAAAATGTATGAATTTGTAGTTTTATACATCAAAATGTTTGATATGAATTGAATTAATATCAAAATTATATACAATGCTTATAACTGTTTTTTATACGATACGTTAATTAATTTATTTAAACGCCCGAATTTATTTTGTGTAAACTTCAAGTATTGCATGAATGGATAACCAACTGTAGCACAGTAAAGCATATAATTTGGTATTTTAATTTATGCCTACTGTTAATCTGCAAAACCTGTAAATTTAATAAAATCTCGTTTTATTGATACAATATTTTTTGGTAGTTTGCAAACTGATTTGGTAGGCTTTTTGGTACCTTAAAATATTCTCAAGTGGCAACGCTGCTTGTGAAGAACAAGTGCTTCATTATGCACCATCAACGTCAATCAATACAACACAACATATTGTGCGGTAAGAGTGTGTTTGCATTGTTCAACTTTGCATTCAACATTTGCGTTCAACTCAGCGCAGGGTTGCACGAAAAAAAGTTGAAGGGCTAAAAATATCAAGATATGAAAAAATATCAAAATATTCGCAATAAAAATGTGTTTTCATTGTTCAACTTTGCATTCAACTTATGGTTGAACGGAATTTCAACTAATCGCTTTCAACAAAGTTGGTCGCCAGCCAACTTTTGCCATTCAACTTTTTTTCCGTGCAACCCTGCGTTGAGTTGAACGCAAATTTTGAACGCAAAGTTGAACAATGCAAACACTGCTTAACGAAACTGTTTTTCGTATCGATACTAAAGTGTGTTGCGTGTGTATGTACGTACATGCATGCATGATTCGTGTGAGGTACAAGTGCTTCATTGGGCCTGTGCCAAATGATAGAAAAGAGAAAATTTTGACGGATCAAAGTAAAAATCCGACATTTCTGGTGGTGAATAAGAACGTCAGAATTTTACCTAGCTCATGGGGCTAGGTAAAATTTTGACAGCTTATAACCATGTATACGCATAATATTGCTTGGCGGTAATAAGGAGTGAACATGAAAATGAAAGCTGAAACAGCATAAAAAGGCGTACGTTACTTGCAAATTATAAAATAAATATAAATTTCAAGAATTTCAGCAACACACAAAAATAAAGCTTTCGTACGAGCGTTTGTTTGGTTTTTCAACTGTCAAAATTTAACTCTCCATTTGGCACAGCAAAATTCAATTTATTTGTACACCATAGCAAATTTTTCCACCCCGTCTCACCACGGACAAAAAAGTTACCGATTGGCACAGGCCCATTGTATCAAATTGGCCGAATCTATACAAAATAGAGTTGTCAAACTATCGATGGCACTATCGATAGTATCGATAGTTTCAATTTTTTTAGACTATCAATACTCATTGATAGTTTTTTCTTATACTATCGAAAATATCGATAGTTTAGTAGGACTATCGATCATCTCTACCAATTATTTTGAAATTATTTAAATTTTCTAATTTTGATTAAAAATTTTGTTTTTTAGTGTGATGCCGACGTCATATTCAAATATGCACGCATTTAGGCCAAAATACATACATATGTTAATCGTAAATCCTGTTTTGTTTGTATAACTTGTGTTTGTTTTTGAACTTTCTAAAAAGAGAAGTATTTTGGCTAAGCATTTACTTAATTTTGAATGATTATAACTTTTATAAACTAATATTTATTTCACTATGATCCTGTAAAACAAAGCAACCTAACTGATTTAGCGCTATCGATAGCGCTATCGATAGTGCTATCGATAGTTTTGTTTTTTTCGAGACTATCGTGAATATTGATAGTTTTTCTGAAAACTATCAAAACTATCGATGGTGTGACTATCGATAGTTGAACACCTCTAATACAAAACTATGTTGCGTGTATACATATGAATTGGGGTGTTCACAGTTCGTTCCAAATTGTGTCTGAAAATGTAGACGTCTACATTTTGAGACATCTTTAGCATCAAACTGTGAGCACCCCTTTCTAGCAGTGGTCGCAAAATCGTCTCAAAACTTTGCTGGTGTTGCCAGACATTTCTTCTTTGCGTGCTTTTTTATATGTCGCCTTTCGATTTTGTTTCTGAAAAATTGTAATTATTTAACTTAATTACCAATTCCTAATATTTCTTATTTCTTTTCGTTGATTTGTTTCTTTTCATCAGAAATTGCGATCAAATTATATGCAAATACAGAAAACGTGCCCAATAAAAAAATGCGATTAGTATTGCCATAATGCAACCCTGCTGCGAGGTTGCAAAATGTAGACGCGTAAAAAACATACCTTTGAGTGTGACAAAATGTAGACGGCGTCGTTTTCCAATTTTGTATGAGAAACAACAACACCACAGATTTTACGGTTAGAAAACGTCTTAAAATGTAGACGTCTACATTTTGAGACACTATTTGGAACGAACTGTGAACACCCCATATATATGTACATGAATGAACATTTCCTTACGCTGCAAGAATCGTTGCGATGATTCTTGTGTAGTGATAGAACGATACGAGTACCGAGTACAGAATATCGATACTTTTCCTGAGTACTGAGTAATATCGAGAACTCGATGCTTTTTCACAAGTACTGAGTAAATATCGCGAATGCCGAAAAGTATCGACGAGTTAAGAACTTTTTTAAGTAATTTTTTTTTTTTTATTACCCAATAAATATTGTGACGAACGTTCGAATATTAACTTCAATACCCAATATGAATGTTATGAATGTTTGGAAAATGAACATAAACCTCATTTACTTCAAGACTGTTATAACTCAAAAAACCGAAAACCCGAGAAACACGCCTTTAAAGTTTTTATTTCACATATCGTCACCCTCATACTATAAGCATGAATATGCAAATTTATCAGTTTTGAGTTATTGGGTTGACTTGGTTAATCTTTGGATTTTCTATGTTATACCAAAACCCAGAATACCATGCGTACACGAAAAGTAAATACTTTACAATTTCAATTGCATAAATGTAGAGCCAAGTCTCGCAAAAAAAAACTTTTAAACTTGATTTCCCGAAATTTTCATTTTTACACATTCATGTTTATCTCTTGCGGGTCACATAAGGGCGAGAACTCTCCCCAGACTCAAAAATTAAGATTAGTGCCACAAGAGATTATTTTGCGATTTTTAGCCGATTGGGTATTTGAACCTCAGCCTGGTGTAATTAATCAAAACCACTTGAAGGATCGATCAAATTCGGGTCCACAAAATAAGCACTGTACGATAGTTAATAAAAAAAAAGGTTAATATGTTGTCCGGAGTAGAAATGGCGACGATATCTACTGTCGTTTTTGAATATCTACAGGAGCAAGTAGAAGTGGGGGAATTGCAACTCATGACTTGATACTAAAAGTTAGAGCAGTTGTGATGCTAATCCACAACCTAAATATGTGCATATGAAGGGTTAATTAGGGTCTCGCGTAATAGTTAAAGAATTACAGTGTAATTGTTTGGATACCGCAATACAAATATTTATGTACATATAAAGGGCTAGCTAATGGACTTTAAGCATGTGATTCGAATTATACTATCCCATATAAATTAAAAGCCCAGCGAATCAACACTTTCTTNTGGACTTTAAGCATGTGATTCGAATTATACTATCCCACATAAATTAGAAGCCCAGCGAATCAACACTTTCTTCTGTATTTAAACGTCGCCAATTCAAAATTATTGTAGCGTTCGCAATAACAATAAATAAGTCCCGAGGTCAGACTCTAGCAAGAGGATTGCTTAACGCAAGGCGTATTGAGTAGAGTACGATCTTGCCTAAATACCAAGTAAGTTAACTACCAAAAGCAATGCATGTGGTTTTTAGGATAAAGAAATATGGAGATTTTTTAGACCGCGGAGCACCCCGATTTTCGGAGATTACTAGTTATAAAATATTTGCTTTTAAAAACTTGGAAATAAGCTTTTTGCTATAAACATTTAGGGCTGGTTTCTCCAACTCAACTTAACTTAGTTTAGCCACTTTTTGGACTTAAGTCAAAAGTTAGCCTACGTTTTATACAGCTTATTCTTGACTAAGTCAAGAAAATTGGCTTAGCTAAGTTAAGTTGAGTTTGAGAAACCAGCCCTTAATTTACGCATGTAAAACTAATTTATCGGAAGTTTATTCAAAAACTCCTTTAGATCAGATTAAAACTATTAAGAGCAGTGACTATTCAATTAACAAATAGGAAGAGGTGAAAAAAGCAAAGCAATCTGATTTTTGTCTACTTTTTGCGTTTGCTTTGAGAATACTTGGAAGTACGAGTATTATCGATACTTTTTTGCAAATATGAGTACTGGCATCTATACTTTTTTAGAGTATTCCATATGAGTACTAGTATCGATACTTTTCTAAAAAGTTCTATCACTATTCTTGTGAGGTACAAGTGCTTGTAGCACAATATAACCAGTAAAAAACCTTCGGTGAATTTGGCGACTGCCTTCCTCGGGGATTAATATGCTAGGGATGAAATTATTGGTACACACGCCTTCCAAGCACGCAGGGTTGCTTTTAAGAAACAAAAATAATTAACTCCAAATAGTTTCAAAAAGTATAGTGTAAAACGAAATTTATTGAATAATTCCACATAAAATGGTATACATAAATGACTCATTTTCTAAACGATTTAAATAAAACGCATTTCATAACCTTTTTTGTGCAAACGGCATTTGCGAATTGATAGAAAAGTACTACGGATTGTAAATTTTTGTTAACTATGAGGTGAATGAAAATTTTCAACCCGGCCTGACGGTTTTGAAGAATTTTTTTGTTCTAATTTTATTACTAAGGCGTCTAATAGTTCTAGAAGAATAAAAGTCAGTAAAGACAAGTCTTTTTTGTACAATTTCTGATTTTAATTGCTCACCTTCTTTTGCACCAGAGCAACGGTCAAAAATTTCCAGCAGTAAAAAGTTACAAATTGGCACAGCAGATATGTAAAATTTTCTCACCATAATCAAAAGTTTTTTCAACATGGAACTTTTCTACTAATTGGCATGACATTACTATCTCAACGCTCGGAGCGCTGCCACTGAGGGCCTTTGCCAACTGATAAAAAAGAGAAAATTTGGAAAGACCAAACAAAAATTTTGAGATTTCTCGTTGTGAATACGAATGCCATAGTTGGACTACGCAAAATTTTTACAGCTGGTAAATATGTATACACATAAAGTTGTTGGCTGTAATAAAGAGTCAAAATCAAAATGGAGAAAAGAACAAAAAGCGTACGTTAGTTGTCAGTTATAAAATAAATCCAATTTATTTGCGAATATTTGTTTATTATATTTATTGAAAGGCAACCACGCGGAAAAGCTTGTGTTAATTATATTGATAACAGAACCTGGCAGCTCGCACGTTGTCTAAATTCTCAAGTAACATAAAATCCACAAAAGAATACATTGCTTGTATTACCATCAATACGCCATGTATAAATTTTAACAACACACAAAACTAGAGCTTTCGCACGAGCCTTTGTTTGGTTTTTCAACACCATTTATAATTTTCTTTTAATAAAATCACGATTTGTCAAATGCTTAAATTTATTTATCTAATAATAATGCAGCACACAACCCTGAAATCTAAGAAAAAGTCTGAGGAAGGCCATTAAAAAGCAGCACACAACCCCGTGCCTTCCTCAGGAGTGAATATAACTACAACAATAATGACTACTATAACAACAACCCAAAAAGGTTGGTTACTGTTTATACTGTGGCTTGTAGTACCGAATGGTTACTCACACAATAATCTCGTTACTCCCCAGTCATGATTCAATAATACAAGGTTCGATAAACTGACAGTTGTCTCTCTCGCACCGCTCCCTTAGCAGTGGCACCGTGTTGCTTCTTTGCAAATTTACATGGAAACAGTGTAGCTTTGGTGTGAAATAAAAGTATAAGCTTTTGTGCAATATGTTTATTTGTATATGCATATGAAGCATATTTAACTGATGAAAACCTAAGCATTGGATGTTTACATCAATCTCATAGTAGTCTTATTTTAATTTTGAGTCATTTTGCAGTTTTTATACGGCTAAATAGCATATAAATTACGTAATTCACGTAGATATATCAATATTACGTTCAACATTTCGTTTAAAATGCCAGATTTCCTGCAAATACATTAGAATTTACGAAAGGAACTTCACTACTAATTGCCTACTTTGCGTACTTTTCTACTACCATTTTCGAAACAAGGGATTGCATTCTTGCCCTTTCTCTGGCCTTCGTAAATGCAACCTTTTGTAAGGGAGTGTCAAACCGCAGCTGTCAATAATTATCTAACCTTGTATTATTGAATCATGCTCCCCAGTAAGAACCCTATCTGTGAACTAATGCGTTATATACGCCTAGTACTACAAAAAGTTTATGTGAGAAATTCAAAAACTTTCCATCATTTTACATAGGCCTCCTGGAGAAATCTAACGCACAATCGTTTCAAGTGTGAGTAGTTTTCTCTTTCTTTCACATGGAATTCGCTATTATATTATACTATATGTGGTTGTCTCTTTTCAATCAAATATTATTATGCGATTAATAACGTGTTATATAAAGTAAAGAATGGCATATGGATATCGCTAATATGCAAATGTGTTGGTTTTTATTGACAATTTTGTAAGTGAATTGGAGAATGCGTTAGGTCGTTCTTGCTGGGTCGCATGTTCCGTATATGCACCATCAACGTCAATCAATACAACACAACAGGAGCGTTCCTTATCTCCCAGAAATAGGCAAAAAAAGTCCGAAGTAGTCAGATTTAGTCCAAAAAGCGTTCCTTAACTCGGAAATGACAGCTAAAATGAGAGAGCAACACCCAGTGAGAGTGACTCTCATCAGTCCGAAGTAGTCAGATTTAGTCAGAAGAATTTTTTCTGGCAAAATTCTTAAAAGTGTCAAACTCAACTAAATTTTAATTAACGGAAATTAAAGAATATGCAAAAAGTGAGAATAATCTAAAAAGTAAAAAAAGTGAATTGAAATTGGAAGGAGGCAAACAATAATTGATATAGTAAGTGTTTATTGTGCTTGTGCTTGTGTGAATGTGTTTTGTACATACATTTCCATTCTTATTTGACGTTAGCTTTGTTGTTGCCATTCTTTGGACTAAAAATTTGGTTTTTTGCGTTCCTTTACTTTTCCTGTTATTCTCCTTTAGTGAGCGCATTTTGCTTACGCTCTGGCATTTTGACACTTTTCAGATTTTAGTCCAAAAAGATAAGGAATGAACCTAACATATTGTGCGGTAACGAAACTGTTTTTCGTATCGATACTGAAGTGTGTTGCGTGGGTATGTACGTACATGCATGCATGATTCGTGTGAGGTACAAGCAGGGATGGAATTTCAAAATTTCAAAATGAGCCTAATGGTCTTCAAAAATTGTGCCGAAAAGAATATGAAAGTGCCACAAAATTAAATTTCTTTTATAATAATTATTTCTTAATATAAAATTTCTTAATTAACTAAATTATTACAGTAAATCACTTTTATGGGGGATTCTTTGTAGGCGGCATACACGGTGCGTCTGAATCGCGAGTCGGTTTGGATGTGTTGAGTAAAAATAAATATGTGTTAGTTACACCGACATGACTCTGGTATGACTCTGAATGACTCAACTGTGTGTAGTCGAAAGGCGAGTGAACACGTACACAGTTGACTCGCGAGTCAGACGCACCGTCTATATTGCCTATTAGACATATACATAAATTCATAGAAAAATTACACAGAATTCCAATTACGGAAGGGAAATACACCGAAGTACAGCTATTCTGACATTCTTGCACTCATATGTATGTACCTATATGCGAAATAATGGCAGTAAGACATTTTGACCAGTTTCGCCTATTATTTTCATTGATTATTTTTTAATTGATTTTATATAAAATTCTAATTCATAATTTAATAAACACAGTAAATGTACACAAATCGGCATTTCAAACTTTGTACAAAAATAATAAAAACTCAGCAGGTTTTCGCAACAAAATACTTTGAAATCAGAATTTTTCGGGAGATTCCAAGTTTTCGATGTTATGCATTTTTCCCATATAAAGTGTGTTCGAATTTTTTTAAATGGATCAAAATGTATGACACCGTCAGAAAAAATATCAAAAATCATCGGGATATTGCAGAAACTGACACTTTCGTTTAATAAATTATAAAATTGCGAACTTAGAATCTTTCCAAAAATTCTGAATTAAAAGCTTGTTGTGCCGAAAACTTACTTTTCGTGCAGCATATTCGCAACAGAATTCAGCGGTTTGCAATTAATTCTCACAGCCCTTATTTTAATTTGCAAGCGCTTTTAATTTTCACTTTTTGTAATTTTTTAATCTAGAATGTGGTATGTATTATTTTGTTATATATTGGCATTTTATGCTAAACTTCTATATTTTATGATTGTGCCAAAACACGATGAATTGTACCAAAAGTGCCTCTGAGAATGTAAGGGCCAAAAATGGCACTATTGAGCCTACTTTTCCATCACGGGGTAGAAGTGCTTGATTGTCATGATTCAATAATACAAGGTTGGATAACCTGGCAGTTGTCTCGCTCCCGCATTCTGCCCTACCCTGCAAAAATCGCGACTACTCCATGCATGCGTGTAAAAAGTACTCCCTAAGGACCAAGGTGTACTCCAAAATTAACCACAATTCATATAAAAAGTATGGTCCAATTAACATTGCGATGTCCTAGGGCAGGACCATATACTCCATCCCCGCATTACATCAGAGTAGCACAAAACTACTCCAACATATTAACAATGGCATTGTTGCTATATGTTTTCGTTTGTACACGCTTTTGTTCTTCACTTCTCAAATACTTTTTCGAAATTAATAAAAACCAAGACAAAAATTAAAAATTATATGTTGCCTCTGACGGTATTCGAACCCGAACATGCTGGGAGCTAAGAACTAACAGCGAGCATCTCTACACGTTCAGCTACAGCCAGACATGCAAATGTGCTTTCAAATGCTCAACTTCAATCACGTTNCGCAGAGACACCAGTTGGTCCGCTACAGCATGACAGAGGAACACTTTTGTAAGTACTCCAATTTACCACAAATAGACTACATGATCCAACGATTTTTGCAGGGTAGCCTGTGTTGCCTTCTTTTTTGATTTATAGAAACTACTACTAATACCATGTTCTGACCGACATCGAAAACATGTTTTCGTTGCTAAGACTGGTTTTCGACCTAAAACTTGTGTTTTCGTCCATGTAAAATCTGTCAAACGAAAACTAGTTTTCGCTGAAAATCACTTGAAAACTCACGCTCCACTCATTCCAATCGGTGTCTGCACTAATTTTTTCGATTATTTATCGAAGTGGAAGCCATATTTTATCATCTTTAATACGTCATTTTGGATTTATTGTTAATTGGCTGACCAAAATAAAATAAGCATGGAAGTAAAAGGTTGTTAATGAAAAGATATTGAAGGAAAAGTATTTTGGTTTTGTTTTTGTGTAGCAAAACTGTAAACAAAGGATGAAAGAAATGTCAACGAAAACACCAACAGTCGGTGTGAACAGCCTTCAGCCCACAATCCCAAAACTCGTTTTCAAGGTGTTTTCGTTGTCGGTCAGAACATGGTATAAAATACAAGGAGAAATATTGTCTTCGTATAAAAAGTTCAACAAGCAACACTGCCGATATTTTCATCGATTGTTTCGTAGAAATTCATTTTCTTATTTGGCAAATTCAAGTAAGTATGGCAAACAAATCTAAAATAATGGAAATATTTTGAATTACAATAGTAATTTACAAACTTATTTGCAGGGTATCGGAGTTATTCATAATTTGTATTCAAAAAGTAGCGTTTTACAACAAGTGCCGGCTGCACTAAGTAAGTAAGTTTTGCATGCTAGGATCCCTGTGTGTCCGTCCATGTATGGCTGGTGCAAAAAGTACAAATATTAATAAATATATTCTCTTGTGAAGGTCAGGAAAATTTGAGTGTCCGTCCACGTTTGCTGTTGCATGTATTTTTGCCACTGCAGCCTTTGGGTTGGTCAAGTGCAGCCTTTGCATATTTACAAGTAAGTATATACTCCATAAAAGCGAAAGTGGAAATATTAATAAAGATATTTTCTTGTGCTGATTGTGACTGATTGCAGAAAAAAGTACACAGCATTACAAAAAGTTACCATTTTTAAAAAACGAAATGTAATTAAATTGCGATATTGAAGACATATTATTAAAGTTTAACCGATATAATGATTAACAAGACCGATTGGAGAAAAAAGTAAAAAACATTCCATTAAAATTAGATTTTTTAATAACCAAATGTAATTAAATTGCAACAAGACCGATTGGAGAAAAAAGTAAAAAACATTCCATCAAAATTAGATTTTTTTAATAACCAAATGTAATTAAATTGCGATAACCGGAACGATAAAAAAGCAAGGTATCTGTAAAAAATAATGTTGTTAGCAACAAATAATTGTTTAATATACTCTTTTACCTCCAATTGACTATCACGCCTTATAAACACGGGTGGTGAGTGGCACAGCCAAATGCTGCTTCACCAAAACCGGAACGATATAAAAGCAAGGTATCTGTAAAAAATAATGTTCTTAGTAACAAATAATTGTTTAATAACATATATTTTAACTAAAATTCACAATTATACCTGCTGGCACAACAAAGAATGGCGGGTATATTTGCGCGCATTAAAAATCAGCTGACTACTATGACGGCGTTCAAAGCTACCATTAGGCCATAAAAGCCTTCAAAGTAAAGCAAAGCAAACTAAAGTAAGCAAAGCAAGCAAAGCAAGCGTGCATTGGGCCAATACCTTTACGCTGCAAGATTCGTTTCGTTAAGCTGAAATTAGTCGAGAACGCAGAACGTATACTTAAACGCAGTCTGTATACGCAGAATTTTGTCGATTATTGGAGCCCTCAGTGTTGCTTACTACACTGTTGCCACTCATCAATGCCTTTTCATAATTTTACCCTTTCAACTACAATTTTTCGTGCTATAAAGATTTTGGTTAAATATAAACTACTTAGTTTTCAACAAAAACCTTAGTCAATAGTAAATTTCAAATATTGTATACATATTTTGAATAGGAACTTATAACTTTTTTACCATCTGTAAAACTGGCGAAGTGGCAACCATTTAAAGAAGGAGAAATCAGCTGACACGGAAAAATCTAAATTCCGCAGATTCCTGCGCTACGGGCTACAACTACAGAAAAATTCTGCGGTGTTGAGTTTTCATTTACATGGCGCTTTTGTAAGACAGATCGTGTCAGCTGACTCGGGTTTACGTACCGGTAGGTTTACGGTCTTGACTAATTTCAGCTTTACTCACATAATAGTCTCGTTACTCGGATGTTCCCACGGTGGAGAGAATACAGAAGGTGGCGCCGATGGCAATACCGCTAATCGGCTCTGAGTGAATTTGACAGAATCAGCTGTTTTGCTGACGTCACAGTCGAGATGACAGCAGTAGGATGTGCTGAATCAATACTTTTAAGTATCCAATACTCTCGATACTCGGTACCGAAACATTCAGGTTTCGAATAAAAGCGCACATAGGCCAAAAATATGGAAAAAACGGTTCAGGGGAGCCTCGCCTATCAAAACCCGATTGTAGGAGCCAATAGAGCTTTTAATACTGATCCAAATGACATATGTATATATGTCGGTTCGAGGCCATAATACAGAGAAACTCTTACTTCTTTGAAGCATTTTTGTTCCAGCTGAATCGGACGATATCATTTTTGTAGGCAGATTCTGTAAGCAGTTAGCGTCAGATTCTGTAGCCAGTTAGCGACAGATTCTGTTAGCAGTTAGAGATTATTTTCGAATCGGTATCGGTTTTTTTGACGTATGATATGAAATATTTTTACGTCAACAAGCGCGATATCGATCCGAAACTTGTCGCTAACTGGTTACAGAATCTCCCCCCTGAAAGGCTTCTTCATCCGTCAAAGTATTTTTCTTGAACCTTGGATCGACTAGGGTTAAAACTGATAAAATAATATTTCTCTGTTGCGATAAATTCAAGTGTTTTAGCCGATATCATATAAATTAGTAACGAAAGTTTTTTCTTAACTTGAAATGCATATAACGGCGAAGGTTTAATGTAAATAATCAGTATCGGGTACCGATAAGGAAGTTTGGGGTACCGAAACCTTTTTTAAGTATTGGGTACCGACAATTCAGCACATCACTAGAGAGCAGTTTTATTTGCCGCTCTCGGTTGTCAACTCTACGGTGACGTCACGCCAAAATTACTTTCACGAATTCTGCTGCAATCGGCGCAATCTTGTATTCTATCATTATTGTGTTGTATTGATTCACGTTGATGGTGCATATACGGTACATGCCAAGAATGATAGAATACAAGATTGCGCCGATTGCAGCAGAATTCGTGAGAGTAATTTTGGCGTGACGTCACCGTAGAGTTGACAACCGAGAGCGGCAAATAAAACTGCTGTCTAGTGATGTGCTGAATTGTCGGTACCCAATACTTAAAAAAGGTTTCGGTACCCAAAACTTCCTTATCGGTACCCGATACTGATTCTTTACATTAAACCTTCGCCGTTATATGCATTTCAAGTTAAGAAAAAACTTTCGTTACTAATTTATATGATATCGGCTAAAACACTTGAACTTATCGCAACAGAGAAATATTATTTTATCAGTTTTAACCCTAGTCGATCCAAGGTTCAAGAAAAATACTTTGACGGATGAAGAAGCATTTCGGGGGGGGAGATTCTGTAACGAGTTAGCGACAAGTTTCGGATCGATATCGCACTTGTTGACGTAAAAATATTTCATATCATACGTAAAAAAAACCGATACCGATTCGAAAATAATCTCTAACTGCTAACAGAATCTGTCGCTAACTGGCTACAGAATCTGACGCTAACTGCTTACAGAATCTGCCTACAAAAATGATATCGTCCGATTCAGCTGGAACAAAAATGCTTCAAAGAAGTAAGAGTTTCTCTGTATTATGGCCTCGAACCGACATATATACATATGTCATTTGGATCAGTATTAAAAGCTCTATTGGCTCCTACAATCGGGTTTTGATAGGCGAGTCTCCCCTGAACCGTTTTTTCCATATTTTTGGCCTATGTGCGCTTTTATTCGAAACCTGAATGTTTCGGTACCGAGTATCGAGAGTATTGGATACTTAAAAGTATTGACTCAGCACATCACTACAGCTGTCAACTCGACTGTGACGTCAGCAAAACAGCTGATTCTGTCAAATTCACTGAGAGCCGATTAGCGGTATTGCCATCGGCGCCACCTTCTGTATTCTCTCCACCGTGAATACAACACAACATATTGTGCGGTAACGAAACTGTTTTTCGTATCGATACTAAAGTGTGTTGCCTGTATATGTACGTACATGCATGCATGATTCCTGTGAGGTACAAGGGCTTGATTGTATCAAATTGATCGAATAGATACAAAATATGTTGCGTGTATACATATACATATATACAGTATGTACATGTATGCATCAAGAATGATAGAATACAAGATTGCGTCAAACGAGCTGAGAGCAACTGGCCGTGACGTCAAAATATACCAGAATGAGAGAGCAAAACGAATTCGACAAGAAAATGAAGAAGCATCGAACAAAAGGCAGTATTGCCATGTTTTGAATTTGAAAAAGCACCAAATTTTTATTGGACTTTATATGAATACATAATTTTATTGTAAGGATGCCGATTCAAATTAATAAAAATCAATGTTTCTTGCACAACGGTCGATTTCTTTTGGCATGATTGAAGGTGCTGCACATATTTCGTTGTTCAGTAACAAATACATACGGTTTGCTACAGCTCTAGGATTTATTGCTAATTGACTGACCAAAGTAAAATAAGAATGAAAGTAAAAGGTTGCTAATGAAAGAAAATGAAGGAAAAGTATTTTGGTTTTGTTTTTGTGTAGCAAAACTGTTATCAAAGGATGTAAGAAATGTCAACGAAAACACTAACAGGCGGTGTGAACAGCCTTTAGCACACAATCCCAAAACTCGTTTTCAAAGTGTTTTCGTTGTCGGTCAGAACATGGTATAAGTCTTTTCGATCAGCTGTTTACGCTAACCCAACACCATGATTCAATAATAGAAAGGTTTTGTAATAAAACAGTCTTCTCGCTCCCACACATAAAATCGGCTCCTTTACTTGTGCACAATGTTGCTCACTCTACAGTTTCTAGTTATATGAGTAGTAAAACCAAAAATTCTCCATACTAAATTTCCGTTGGCATTACCCTCTTTTGCGTAATTTTCTGGAACAAGTCTAGAATAGCAACCGTTTAGCTATAAAATAACCAAAACCGCCGAATGATAGAACTTTTTACGCTGATTTCAACGATACCAATTTTTTTTTGGCACAGTTAAAAAATAAAGAAGATATCAGATATCACTAAATCAACTTATCACTATATTCTTGAAACCCAAAAGTAGGTCATGATAAAATATGCATATCGAATTAAAGATAATAACTGGTACTTTCTAAATAGAATACATTTCTTTGCCATTAATTATGCAGTTTTCTTCAAAAAATGTTATTTCATGAAAAAATAACATTTGTCCGTTTTTTAGTGGTTTTGGTTTGAAAATATAAAAAAGCATATAAAAATAATACATGGTAACGTCATCAATATTTTAATCGTTTATGTGGTTCATACGATATTAATATTTAAAATATCAAAATATTTAAATTTAACCTTCTAGAACGTCTTTATTTTTTACTTGCGCCGAATAATTTTGGCATGGTTGAAATGAGCGTAAAGAGTTCTACTGATCTGCATTTTTCGTGTTTGCATAGCTGAACGGTCGATATTCAATATTTGGTTCAGGAAGTGACAATTATAATTGTGTATTTTTACGTATTGTTTAGTATTTCCATTAAAGCACCAAATATACAGCAAATTCACATAGAATTATTAATACACATTTTACCACTAATTGTATACTTTGCGTACTTTTTTTAGTACCTTTCTACTAACGTTTTCGTAAATGGCGATCCCATTTTTCCCCTTTTTCCTACTTTCAAAATACAAATCTAGATAAAGGAGTGTCAAATTTGAGCTGTCACAAATTACATAACCTTGTAGTATTGAATCATGCCCAACACGTTGAGTTCAGTTAGGTAAAAAATTTTGGGATGGAAAAAATGGCGGAATGTTTCCAACTGTTGAGCTGAGCGGAACTACTCAACTGCGTTTCTGATGGGCTGTTTTTGCTTACGCGTAAAAGCACATTTAGCGCATTTAGCTCTAAATGCTACTCTAACTGTACATTTATCCATACAAAATTCGTCACCTAACTGCAACTCCATTTTTGCATTAAGAATCTAAATGCTAAGAGCAACCCTGTGATCTTCCAAAATTTCCACGATTCGAACATGGTTTAATGAGAAAAAGTGGCAACATTGCTTTTTCCCGTAAACAGTGGCTAGCTGCGTTTCAGTGATCGCCGATCGAGATTTCATTTTTTATTTTACATTATTTGGATAAACAAAAGTTACGCAAATTCAACATCGATGTGATGCGGATATAAATCTGGATCAATTTGTGATCAACTCTGTTTGTTTTGTTTCCTAATTAAGTGAGGAAATTTTAATTGACAGCAGCGACAAATGAATACACACACAAACAAATTTTTGGTTATGGTTAAAACAATTCAAGTTTTTGTATTGAATTCTTGGTTTAAAATGTATTTTTTCCTTTTCAGTAAGATTTTTTGCACATTATCTTTTCCGTGAGAAGCGATTGTAATACATACGGATCTGAATAAGCGACTGGAACACGGCTCTTTGTCAAAAGCATACGATTTCGAACTCGCGTAAATTTACATTTGCTAAATGCGATAGCATGAACGCTCTTCGAAAACATATGTTCGAAAGTGCTAAATGTTGCATTTTAAATGCCGCAAAAACGCCGCATAACACAAACACTCAACGGTTGGACAACGGCTACGTCTTATGAACGCGCCCATTGCTTAATGTAGCAGGAAAAAGTGATCACGGTCGCAAAGAGAAGAAACTTAATTTTCCCATGAGCTGAGAGAATTGCAACCACAACAAATTTGACGGTTAATAATCTGAGATTTGCCTGTGCAAATGGGGTGATTGACAAACTAGATTTGATTGAGATTATATTTGTAATTAAACGTCCTTTTTCACCAACAATTCACGTTGACGTTTGGTTTTGTGGTAATTAAACGTACTTGGGCAGCCTCGGTTATTTTAAGACGGCAATGGGGGATATGCCTTCTGAGGACCAAGACTATCGATGTCGGTGTTTAGCAAAACTTCACTATATATTCTCTTCACATCCCTACACAACTTCATGGCTCGAGGCAATTTCAAGTAAGAGTAAAATTTTAAATATTCATGCATTATAGGAAATCACAATTTATTCAGGTAAATTTATTTTTCTTATACGGAAGGAAATTCACAACACCGTCACAAAAAAAAAAATACTAAGAAGCATTGGAATTTTTATTGACTACAAGCTTGCACCAAATTAAAATTAGTTATATATCTAGCTTTTTTTTATTTTTTATGTTTAGTACGACATTTATGATGAACAATAAATAGACAAAAAAAAATAGTCAAAACTGGTAAAACTGTTATTTTCACCAGCATTTTATTCGTTTTCTAATAATTTGGTAAAAGGTTAATAATTTCCCTTGTCCTTGAGTTGTAAATTTAAATAAATATTTTTTTGGTTTTTGTAGTACTCCCTTGTACTTGAAATAGACAAACTAAATCTGAATTTCATTTTTCCATATAAAAAATTAAGATTTTGCCTGTCCCTATTCAAGTGCACGGAAATTTATGTATGAACATAAGTATACATCTCTAATTCAGATGTTCTGATAAATTAATAAATTTATTCTGTTATTATTAAAAATTCCTTTATTTCAAATAAAAAAAAATATTTGTAATTTACAAAGTAATTTATTAATTTTTTATCAATTTTCAAAGAATCGCGCCCAATTTCAGATAGCCTACTTAAGTAGAGATTGTTGATTTATTTCCACTATTCATTTTCAGATCATACATTTAATCTGCACATTAATGGCCAATATTGGCTACTTAAATATGAGATATGCAACCCTGTGTTTGTACTTAACAACCAGGATTGATTGGTAGGTTGTTTAATCAATCCCACCAAAAACAATCAGCTGTTCAGCACAAAATGTAAACAAAGAAGTAAATGCAACTCGTCGCCTGGGTAAAAGATTGTCGTAAGCGCAATTTTGACGATTTTTAGTTATAGATGCAGTTATATATTTTGAAATAAGATCTTTGGACTGGTGTTATGTGTTTTTAGATATCTCCTTTAAGTTCCGAGATATTGAGTATAAAGTGTCATTAATTTAGTTGAAATTTTGATCACATTTTGTCGGATTTCATACAATGTGCCTGCCAAATTGTGGAAAAATGACGCTTACGACAAAATTTTACTAAATAAAATCCTTCATAAACTCAAAACTAATTAACAATAAAAATTAAATAATTTAAGAATTTTGTGAACTAGTAACATTTTCAGAGACTTTGGAGAAATTCTATCCACGCGTTTTTGAGAAATTGCATTGCAAATTTCAATCGCAATTTCCCACAACCTGCCGAAATCAACATACGACAATCTTTTACCCAGGCGACGAACTACAATTTCAAGGAACAAGCAGCAGTGCTGCCAATTGTTTGGCATATTTAAACAAAGTTGATCTGAAATCCAACGAAAGTTAAATGGCATTTAAACAACAATCCACAACTAAACTTAAGTGCCGTTTAAATATTTATTTGAAATTGGCCCTTGGGGTTTCAATTGAACACTGTTACATAAGGTTCTTTGCCGTACGCAACGCGGGATCCCGAGGATGCCCAAAACAGCCCAGAAATCATTACCGTACTCAACAAAATGGGTAATTGAGAGCGAAAATTGGAACGAATTGGATCGTAAGTGTCTTCTTCTTCCTGCCCGAAACATCCCGGACTTTTTCTCCGGGTAAAAATGGATAAAGTGTCAAAGTGCATTTCAGCTGTTTTGTGTTCACATGTTGCCTGCAATTACTTGGTGCTTTTAAGGAATAGTGTATTGCCTGTTTATGTATTTTCAATCTTTATATATTTAAAATCAAAATTGTGAGACAAAAATTCAATTTCCAAAAGTTTGCATGTAAGTGACAAAACAAAAACCACGCGAATCAGCTGTTTCTCAAATTCTGGGCACGAAATGTGGTTTTTTGCCTTCCCGTACTTCTGGATTATGTTCCATTTTTGAGAGCAAACTTTTCCCTTATTCTCTAATTACCGGATCCGGTCTGGTTTGTTAGGGAAAGAACCTATAATGTGGCTGACGACGATAGTACTATCGATACTATCGATGTTTTCAGCTATCGAGTGTCGGTACAATGGATAGTATCCAAGTTCTATATTATACACGATGCAGCGAACAAAGGTGGCGCCGTCAGTGGTACCGCTACTTTGGTTTTGCCGATTTTGACAGTTGTGGTAACTTGTAAATAAACCTTTGTTTACAAATCAACGAAAGAGAAATTTGAATTATAAGTGAAAAATCAGTTTGAATTGTGTTAATTTGCAATTTTTGAGTGATTTTTGAGTTGAGGACTGCGTAAAAACTAATACAATAAAGTGCTGTGTGTTAAATTGCGAGAGCCGTCAAGATGCAAGAAGCGTAGGTGCAAGTGTAGCGCTGGGACGAATCGCTGCATTTTGTGCACATAGGGCACGGCAAAGCCGTTCCCGAAATGTTTCTCTATTATTATATTAACAGCATTTCCTCACAATGATTTTGTTTCTGCTCCACGCAGCCTCCATTAGCAAGTTAACTAATCAATACCGCAGAGATGCTGCTGCAGTTTTCTAAAGCAGCATTAATTGCAAAGCAATGGAGTGCACTAAAATGTTCACTGTTCTCTAATAGATTAGGTGAAAAATGCAATATTTNACGCGTTTTTGAGAAATTGCATTGCAAATTTCAATCGCAATTTCCCACAACCTGCCGAAATCAACATACGACAATCTTTTACCCAGGCGACGAACTACAATTTCAAGGAACAAGCAGCAGTGCTGCCAATTGTTTGGCATATTTAAACAAAGTTGATCTGAAATCCAACGAAAGTTAAATGGCATTTAAACAACAATCCACAACTAAACTTAAGTGCCGTTTAAATATTTATTTGAAATTGGCCCTTGGGGTTTCAATTGAACACTGTTACATAAGGTTCTTTGCCGTACGCAACGCGGGATCCCGAGGATGCCCAAAACAGCCCAGAAATCATTACCGTACTCAACAAAATGGGTAATTGAGAGCGAAAATTGGAACGAATTGGATCGTAAGTGTCTTCTTCTTCCTGCCCGAAACATCCCGGACTTTTTCTCCGGGTAAAAATGGATAAAGTGTCAAAGTGCATTTCAGCTGTTTTGTGTTCACATGTTGCCTGCAATTACTTGGTGCTTTTAAGGAATAGTGTATTGCCTGTTTATGTATTTTCAATCTTTATATATTTAAAATCAAAATTGTGAGACAAAAATTCAATTTCCAAAAGTTTGCATGTAAGTGACAAAACAAAAACCACGCGAATCAGCTGTTTCTCAAATTCTGGGCACGAAATGTGGTTTTTTGCCTTCCCGTACTTCTGGATTATGTTCCATTTTTGAGAGCAAACTTTTCCCTTATTCTCTAATTACCGGATCCGGTCTGGTTTGTTAGGGAAAGAACCTATAATGTGGCTGACGACGATAGTACTATCGATACTATCGATGTTTTCAGCTATCGAGTGTCGGTACAATGGATAGTATCCAAGTTCTATATTATACACGATGCAGCGAACAAAGGTGGCGCCGTCAGTGGTACCGCTACTTTGGTTTTGCCGATTTTGACAGTTGTGGTAACTTGTAAATAAACCTTTGTTTACAAATCAACGAAAGAGAAATTTGAATTATAAGTGAAAAATCAGTTTGAATTGTGTTAATTTGCAATTTTTGAGTGATTTTTGAGTTGAGGACTGCGTAAAAACTAATACAATAAAGTGCTGTGTGTTAAATTGCGAGAGCCGTCAAGATGCAAGAAGCGTAGGTGCAAGTGTAGCGCTGGGACGAATCGCTGCATTTTGTGCACATAGGGCACGGCAAAGCCGTTCCCGAAATGTTTCTCTATTATTATATTAACAGCATTTCCTCACAATGATTTTGTTTCTGCTCCACGCAGCCTCCATTAGCAAGTTAACTAATCAATACCGCAGAGATGCTGCTGCAGTTTTCTAAAGCAGCATTAATTGCAAAGCAATGGAGTGCACTAAAATGTTCACTGTTCTCTAATAGATTAGGTGAAAAATGCAATATTTTCACATTTAGCAAATTAAAACACGTTTTTCGCTGTAAAGTGAACTGCTTTGGCAGTTTCAACTCGTTTTCTTTTCGCTGCATTCTTTGTTTACTTGTGGTACTTGTGGTAAATGTCAACGCCCAGGACGGCGCAATCTTGTATTCTATCATTCTTGTATATTATACTATACATACCTAACCGGCCGTCTTCACGTGCTGAAAAATCTGGCTCGCCTGATGACGCATGCGATATCCCGCATATATAGACCGAAAAAAGTACGAAGCATACTTTTTCTAGCCTACCGAGCGGTTTGCGAGATCTCGCATGCTTTCAACTATAATTTTTGTTGTTTGACAGGTATTTTCCCATTTTGCAGAATTGTTCCGAGTGGAATTTTGGTGGAAAATACTATTTTGGCCCTGAAAAGCTCGAACCTTCTGTTTTGGCGATATTTTACAATGAAAAAGTATGCTGTCAAATGTCCATTAAATAAAACCCTATCTTGCTTGCGAGAAAAAAAGCAAAACGCAAGCGAGATTTGCAAGCATGTGAAGACGGCCAGTAATAAAAACATACAAAATTAGTGTTCGCTGGATATCGATTACATCAAGGCGAATTTATATTAGGTGGTGTTAATAGTAGGTGTGTGTAACACGGCGCGGCGCCGCGCAATTGCACTGATACCCTGAAAGAGTAATATCCCTTGTAAAATGTGCAGCATAAGGAAAATTTATACAAGGTGGCGTTACTAGAAATCGCCGCGGTCCTTCTGATTGTGAAAATTATGTGTTTGTTGTATTTTTGGGTTTTGAACTTGAGTTGTTTTTCTCAACCGATAACACCTTGTATTAATTCGCCTTGGTGCAGCAATAAGCAAAATGTAACGAGCTTTAAACTATGTTCACATTACCAAAATAAAATTCTTAGTTTCGTTTAAAATACCTCACTAAATTAAGTGCGTTCATACACGCGATTCTTTATTTGTCTTGACAGCTTTGTAGCAACCCTATGTTATTGTTTATTTAACCAAAAGAGATCGCGAATGTGAGTAATTGCGTATATTTTTATATTCTGAGTTGTTTGTGGTAATTTTTTAGATTTCAGATGAGTGATCAAAAGAGGAAGCTTCTGGAAATATTTTACAAACTACCACGCGCGATTATAAAAACAAAAACGTCCAAACACGATGACATATCAGTTATGGGACAATACTTTTTTCGACTATTATCGATAAAATTAGAGCCGACACTGATTTGTTCGTGATTTGGTTCTTGGTTTAAGATAAACTACGTACTTTTAACTTAATTTACTGAGAGACTTTACAAGGCGAAATTACTTAGTTTGTACTTAATTTATGCGTAAATTAAGATTGACCTCTAAATTGGGACATAGTTTTAGCCTGAAGAGGCGGAATTGCGCCAACAAAATGTTCTGAATACGGCAGTGGTTCTGCAGTTAGTGTGTCAGGACCAAAGGACCAAAAAAAATTGCGCCAATACCCAGGTCTTGTTACTAGATTAGCTGATTTTGTTTATGTGTTTCGCCGCACGGCTTCTAATGTCAAATTGAAAAATTTTGTTTGAGTTTTCACACACACACTTAAAGATTTTGATTGTTTATGCCGCCAAAGCAAAAAACAAAATACATGTAATTTTTTGTTTTTGTACACCTGCGCTTGCCACAGCATCAATACGGATCGCGATATTTGGATAACGATCCTTGATCGTGAGGTGTAGCATCAAATATTGATGAATCGTGATATGGATCGCAAAATATCTAGAAATTTTGAAATACAGATCATGGATTGCAATACTGTCAATAAATATTGAACGTTTAGCACACACTCACGATCCATCAACATTTTGAGATCCACCAATATGGATCACGATCCAAATATCGCGATCCGTATTAATAGTTTAACAGGCGCCTTAGTCAAACAAAGGTGCGGCGTTGCTTTTCATTTAGGAGCTGAATAGAAGACCTAATGAACTGCCCAAATTTAACTACGTACAATTCTTTTGTGCCAAAGCAAATTAATATAAGGTGTTAGCAGGAGTACAAAAACATAAATTTACTTGCATTTTGTTTTTGCTTTTGCGGCGTAAACTGTCAAAATCTGTAAGAGTGTGTGTGGAAGTGCAAACAAAATATTTCAATTTGACATTATAAGCCGTGAGGCGAAACACATACACAAAATCAGCTGATATACTAACACAAACTTATATAACAACGCCTTGGTTTGTGCTGTTCATTCAGTAGTTGCTAATTTTTGTGTACTTAAAATTTTGATTTTGACTCAAACTCAAAGGGGCGGAGTTATAGCCAAATTAAATTGATACTGTTGAAATCAGGGGGTCCTATTCTTCCATCTCGAGCCCGCTTTTTGTACAAATCTGCCGTCCGTATACCAACTTTAAAAACCAACTAAATTTTGATTATGAATAAATACGCCCCAAAAAATTATTTGGACAATTTAAGCATTTAAGAGGTGTATGAACCGCATAAATATCGTTTGATATCATAAAATATTCTCAAAATTTTACATTTTCATCGATTTTGTTATTGATATTTTTATCGATTTTGCTATCGATATTTTTATAGATTTTGTTACCGGTTTAGTTATCGATAGTTTTATCGATTTTACTATCGAAATTTTTATCGAATTTGGTATTGATGCTTTTATCGATTTGGTCATCGATATTTTAATATGTTTTGTTATCGATATCTTTATTTATTTTGTTATAAATTTTTTTATCGATTTTGATTTCGAAATTTTTATCGATTTGCTTACCGAGTTTGTTATCGAGCTTGCTATCTAAATTTTTTCGGACTTGTTATCGATAACTTTATCTGTTTTGTTATCGATATTTTTACCGATGTTACTATCGATTTTGTTATTGATACAAATGCTGTGACATCATATGACAGAACATAACATGATATGACATCATTTGGCATGACATGGCATCCTATCACGCCACTTCACATTATAGTTGCGTTCTAGATGCTTCACGATTTGCAGGTTTTTACAGGAAGTCGTTCCAGGTGACCACCTCCCATAAGGTTTATTAATGGAGAAAACAGCTGTTCCTGCAAATCGTGAATTTCGTGAAGCATCTGGAACGCAACTTATATCACAGCATCTTATCACGTCATCGCACCTCACATCATCTAGGAGTATATGTAGATGAAGAAAAGGATAAAAGCAGAGATATAAAAGATAAAAACAGAGATGTAAGCTGGATATGTAAAGTAAGTTTCATCTACTACTTGTCAAATGCATGCAAGGCAATGGATTTTCGCTACGATCCTTTATCAATTTTTGGCCTCAGCCAAGGTAAGGCATATTTAACAGAGCTCATCTCTGCACCCACAATCAACGTAGGTCGTACTAGTTTAAACTGGAAAGTACATTAACATCAGGATCATCTAGTTCAGCCTAGACTTAACCGATTTGTCCAAACTGGTTTGGGAAAGACCAGTTTATCCTAGACTAAACCGGTATATCCTATCGCATGTTGGTAGAACTAGTTTGGTCTAAGCAAAACTAGTTTAGCCGTAAGATCGGGTTCGGCCGGCCGGCATATATGCACAAGTTCCGTTGAAGACCGAAGTAATGCATATGACAAACACCGAAATAAAGCATACATGGACAGTTTCGGTTTAAACCGAAATAATTTCTAAATGCACAGTTTCCATATGCGTAATTTCGGTGCCCCGTGGCCCAACTTTGCCAGCTCGTTCATCATCTCCGCGTAGATGTGGCCATTCTTGCGTGCACCGCGGAGACCAGCAACACACTCTTTCCACAAATCAAGAATTGCGCGTTCCAAAAAGCAAATAATAAATTTATGTCAAACAGCTGATTGTCGTTTAACACTGAACACACCGAAACGAAGAAACCGAACTTACCTAACAGAGTTGCATTGGGGTTTTGACTCGATTAGGCGTTCAATTAATTACCATCGAGCAATTAGGAATTTCCAATCGAGCAATTATGAATTGAGATTTTGTATGGCAAATCGATCCTAATTAGGGCATTTATTGAGAAAACTTGGATAATTGCTCGATTAACTGCCTGTCTAAAAAGAGTATTATGCTATGCTCGCATTTGTTTATCGTAATAGGCGGCTGTTTAGGGATCTCCATATCTAGAAGCTTCTCTATGTTACTTTGGTAAGATCTAGGTTAGAATATGCAACCTTCATTTGGCGACCCTGTCAGTCCGTCTATACAAACCGGATTGAAAGTTTTCAAAATTTGTTCGTCAAATTTTCCTTGCATTCCCTTAATTTTTCGGACCCTACACTCCCGTATGCATCTCTTTGTCAACTCCTTGGCTTAAATTCGTTAAATTGTAGGCGTTAGTTCCTCGTTGATTCTTTTGTGGATATAATAGTGGAAGGCACTGTCGATTGCTTTAATCTTTTGGTGAAGTTTTCTTTTGATGTTCCGTCTCATAACTTGCGGCATGTTTCATTACTTTATCTGGAATTTCCGAAATCCAGCTATGTGAAATTCTCGCCTTTATTCAGAACTCTCTCTGAGTTAAATGAGCTTTCAGAATATAATCCATCTCTCTCATTTGGAACAGTAATGATGTCCCCATGATAAAAACATAACAAGGTAAAACCATTGAGAGGCAGTCTAACGTTTGCCAATTTAAAAATTCAAAACTAACTCAATCTCACATACACATTCTCATTTTCAATCT
Source organism: Rhagoletis zephyria (assembly GCF_001687245.7). NCBI lineage: Eukaryota > Metazoa > Arthropoda > Insecta > Diptera > Tephritidae > Rhagoletis > Rhagoletis zephyria. The sequence continues at coordinate 26,150 of NW_016159424.1, read as the reverse complement.
CAAACAACAGCAATTGTAAACAATCTCATTTATTTTCAGTTTTATATGATTTCAATATGCTTGCCAACGTCAGAAAAAAATCATGGCCGACGAATTGAGAGAATCAATTTACCTTGTAATGTTTTTGTCATGGATCTCCCTATGTGAGAAATAAAAGAGTACTCCCCTAGACCTGATTTCGGAGCAATAAGAGAAATTTGTCGGTTTTGTACTCTTTTATTACTCGCTAAGGAGTCAAATGGGAGATCCCCTAAGCGAGCAACTAAAGAATTCTCCCTGAGGCATGACCTCGGAGCAATAAACGAGATTTGTCGGTTATGTACTCCTGTATTGCTCGCTTAGGAGTGTAATGAGAGATCTCCTAAGCGAGAAATTAAAAAATGCTCCCTGAGAAGGTATAGATACCTGAAAAATATCGGATCTAAAGTACCGATACCTACTCGTATCGGTGCTTTTGACTATGAATGTATTCCATATGAACAGGATTATATTTTATTTTTTAAGTAATAAATTAATCATCCTCGGCGAATCCTAAACTCCGAATAATAAAATTTAATAATGTAGGAACTGAAAAAAAATATAGAACAACATAACATAGCAAAACTATATGTGTAATAATGAATGCTATTTAACAGAGATAATACGTTGAAAAAGTTTACAAGAAGTTAATCTCGTTTACAACCAACAAGCGCAACATGGAGGTGCCGTAGTTTCTCAAGACTCGAACTTCGAAAGCGTAGTCAGCGTTGACACGGTGAACGAAGACGTCCTTTTAGGGTCTCCGGCTAAATCCCCAGGTGCTTCTTCAGAGCCAACGAAAAGGCCTAGAGTCAAGCCTAGTAAGGAGGGGATCAAAGTTCATGAGAGAGAACGACTGGCTTGGCCTAAGTACGAAATGGAAGCCGGGCGATCGCACTTCGCAACAAGATGAAGATTTAACTCCTCGGATCCGATGTTCGCAAACCGGAGGAGGCCATGATGAAAAGGCAACGCTCCCCGGACAGCAGATTCGACGACGAAAAACCCACTACGTCGAGAGCTTCAGCGGAGACGACCAGTAAGACTGCCAAGAGACACCTGATCGTCGCACATATTGACCGAAGCAACCCGCTGGGCGAAATGTCACAAGAGCGGTGGAAGTTGGTTGAAATGCAACTACTGAAAACTCTTTTCTCTAGAATGGAAGCTGCCTCAAACTCACCCATGCAAACATTTGACGGAACCAGAGTTCAATGCTGAAGGTCCGTCAGATAATCCTCCGCAAAAGTAAAGAGGCGGCTATGATGTGGCCTTGATCCAAGAGCCCTGGATAGCCTCGGCTGACAAGGTCTCAGAACTAAAGTCTCCAAACTACGTAACATGCACCCGGAGTGCGGACAAAGAGGTACGGAGCATTGGTTAAAAAGAGTATAAACTCTTATATTAACACCAATCTTTCTACGGACGATTTAACCGTAGTGCCACTTAAGAATGCAAAGAAGGAACCACTACTTCTTGCATCTTGCATCAGAGATTGGTGGAATCATCAACTCGCATCACACTATTTGGGGGAGCGCGTGCATCAATGAAAGAGGTGAGTCTCTACTCAATTTTATTATTCAAAGTAGTCTAGAGGTAGCAAACCGAGGTATTGAGCCAACATATGTTTGACCCACCTCGAATAATGACCTAGATATCACACTTTTTACAAATAAAATGACACGGGTTGATAATTGGAAGGTGTTAGATACACCGTCATTCTCTGATCATTAATACATCGAATTTAATATTGCTTTCTCCCCAAATCCCAAAATAACGACCCTGAGGAACCTAAATATAAATACAAGCCCCCGTGGTGGAGCAGGGAACTTGGAGGCGCGAACTACGTGAGCTCTTTAAGCTGTGTAAGGCAGCCGACAATGAGTTCTGCTGGAAGGAGTACAAATACCTTAAAAGCTATAAGAAAGAAATCCGTAGGTCCTAGAAGCAGTCGTGGAAGGACTTCTGCGGCAGCATGGAGAATACAAACGAAGTGGAAAGCTTAAGGAAGCTACTGTCCAAGCAACCGTCCACGCCAATGTTAATACGCAGAAACGATGATAAATGGACAGAAAGCTGCAGGTCCTAATCGATATGCACTTTCCATATGGATATGGATATGGAATCTGAAAAAGAAAACGTGAATGACATCCTACCCAACATTATTACAACAAGCAAGATGGAATGGGCAATAAACAGTTTTGATCCATTCAAGTCGCCTGGAAAATATGGAATTTTTCCGGCCATGATACAGAAGGTCACTCAAGTGGTGATCCCATGGCTAGAGGCGATATATATGAAATATCTGAGGCTAGTGTATGTGCCTGTGTACTGGAGAGATTCGAGAGTTGTGTTCATACCCAAGGCAGGTAAAACCAACACTCTATACTCGAAAGAATGCATACCTAACAAAGCGCGAGCAGTCTATCCAAAGCGCAACAAGCATACACAAAAGGAATATTGACAAGACTGCATTGCATGCTCTAGTAACGAATATAGAAAAAACGCTGAAACACAAGGATTACGCTTTAGGTGTATTCTTAGACATCGGCGGAGCTTTTAACAACGTATTAAGAGAAGCTATTCTAGGTAGTCCACAAGCAACAAACGTGGAACCTGCAATTCTTCTATGGTTATAAAACCTTTTGGGACGTAGACGAATTAGAGAAGAATGGGATGAAGCCAGGCTAACTAAGCAGGTGGTAAAGGGCTCACCGCAGGGAGGGGTGATTTTACCGCACCTATGGTTGCTAGCGGTAAACCACCTACTACATAAATTTGAAGGAAGGGCACCCAAACTAGTTGCATATGCTGATATCATTGTAGTAATGGTGACCGGAAAATACCTACTTACCATAAGAGATATAATGAATGGAGCTGCCAATACTATACACTTATGGACTACTCGCGCAGGTTTAGTGATCAATGCAGATAAAACGGACTTTTTACAAGATTCCTGCGTGGAAGCTCCCTAAACTGAACGGCACTGAACACAAACCAAAAGACCGAACTAAGTACCTTGGAGTAATCCTGGACTGCAAACTATTGTGGAGGTAGAATGTGGAGGACAGAGTGAAGAAAGCGAGTAATGCTCTCTACGCATGCAAAAAGATGCTAGGTATTACTTGGGGTCTATCCCCCGTCCTAATGCATTGGTGCTACACAGCAATAGTGAAGCCAATATTGCTCTATGGCCGCTCTGGTGTGGTGGACCGCGACAGAAAGGAGCACTTATCTCAATACAATTGAGAGTGTTCAACGTCTCTCTCTATTGTGTACAATAGGAGCACTGAGAACAACTCCAAAGGCAGCACTGGAAAAAATTCTCAATAGTGGTGAATACCACTAATATAACACCTACCTAGTAGTTCAAGCAAACAAACCACTGCCCACAGCCAAAGTGCATGAAGCCACCACACACATACTACATGGTACCTTGCTATAACTTGGATAAGGAGTTTCGGGTTACTATCGAAGAAAACGGATGGCATAGAGGCATGAGGCCCAGCCGGAAAACAACTTCACAGACGCACATAGGGGTATTTTACTGATTTAGGTGGCAAAATTATTACTATTTTTTTATTTTAACTCAAAATGTTTAGAAACGACGGGTTACGATATTTAAAACTGTAAATGTTTAAAATCAAGTTAATAGAGGGAGAGGATGTCCAAGTATTCCACCATAACCACGAAAATAAAGTTGGTTAAAGTTTGACATCGATAGACTCCATTTTATCGAGGTCCGATTGTAGAAACATTGATACTTACGTGTTCGTATCGGCGAGGAGAAGGTTTATATCTAGATTAGAACATAAAAAGGGTTGCCACCTGCTAAAAAATAAAATGTAATTAAGTTAAATGAATTACTACAATATTAGTTCTAAACAACATGTGGATTAGCACCTGTTTAAAAATTAAATTCAACTTTAATTCAAGGGAATTAAGTATCTCAAATATGTATGACAATATGTGTGTCAGACTAAAAAGTTTAATGAGGTTATATTTGAAACTTTTTTAACAGGGCTGCCACCTGTTTAAAAATTAACTTCAATGTTGATAATAGGTTAAGTTAATTATAACAATATGAACACGAACATGAGATGGTTTTCCACCTGTAAAAAATGTAATTCAATTAATTTCATTACTACGCTAAGGGTATCATCCAAAATGGCTTTGAAATGACTTAATTTTCAACTACATTTAGTAAGATTGCTACCTGCGTAAAAAATCAAATTCAAAATAACACACGATTAGAAAAAACACTATAGGGACCAACCTTATGTTTAAAATAATTTGCGCCTTATCTAGAAATTTCATACACTCATCGAACTCACTATAGTATATAGTAGTTTGTTTTATTTGAAATGTCTTTTAACTTTCATTTTTTAGTGCATCTTTTTTGCCTTCATGCTGTTTAAAAATTAACTTCAATGTTGATAATAGGTTAAGTTAGTTATAACAATATGGACACGGAACATGAGATGGTTTGCCACCTGTAAAAAAAAAATGTAATTAAATTAATTTCAATGAATTACTACACTAAGGGTATCATCCAAAATGGCTTTGAAATGGCTTAATTTTCAACTACATTTAGTAAGATTGCTACCTGCGTAAAAAATCAAATTCAAAATAACATACGATTAGAATAAACACTATATGGACCAACCTTATGTTGAGTTTTATTAAAATAATTTGCGCCTTATCTAGCAATTTCGAACTAACTATAGTATATAGTAGTTTGTTTTATTTCAAATGTCTTTTAACTTTCATTTTTTAGTGCATCTTTTTTGCCTTCTTAGGGTAGGAACATAGTGGAGCGGCGAGCAAAGAGCATCGGGCAAAGCGTCGATTTCAAACGCTTATGTTTCAATGGGAAATCGCATTGTGAAGAGCAAAGCGTACATACACATTTGTAATTGAAGCTTTGCTCGATGCTAGCTCTTCGCTTTGCTCGCCTCTCCACAATGTTTTGACCCCTAGAATTAATAGTTATAAATAATTTCGAATACAAATATCTCCAGGTACCCTTAATAGAGCTGTAAAAGTAACGAAAATTCGGATACCCGTATGTATTCGTTACTAATCCAATCAACATCCGTATCTTTCGTATCGTTACTTTACTCGTTACTTTTGAATCATCGCAACAAATTTTGCAGCGTAAGGAAATCTTCGTTCATACATAAACATACATGTACATTAGGGTGTCCGTTATTTGTATGGGCAATTTTTTTTTTGGGAAATGTTCAAGTCTCACCCCTCAGGAAGTTGAGGCTTGGTGCGAAGATCACTCCCAAAAAATTTTACGCCCCTAAGACCACGCCTTCCCGTGCCGACTGACGTTTGAAGTTTTATCTTGGCAGTATCTTTACCTCGATATTGCCCGTCAAAACATTGCTCTGAAATGCCTATATCGTCCGCTTGTAAAACCTGCATACGGCGAATTCGCGGCGCCGAAACCCAAACCATAGCAGTTCCGTGAATCTGCCGCGCTTAAAATGCAGGTCTTTGTAACTCGCTTTTGCAGCGCGTGGCCTGCCGATTTCCTCGATTTCATTGAACATGAAATCGATTTCTAACACTAGTGCATGGGTGATATCACGAGTGACTAACCCCTCAGAATTGCTACTGCTTGCAATTTACATCAAATTATCGGGAAAAATGTTTCTTGATTTTGTTTATACTGCTTGCATTTTACCGTTGCAAAAAATTTCCGCGATCAAAAGATGTTATGCTTTCAGTCTTGTGACATCAGTTGAGCAATAGTGTTTGAAAGCAACATGGCATTATCACTAAGAAATCAAAATAATATTTATTTAGTTGGAGCTGTTAATTTTAACATCATGGGCTCAAAATTACCATCAAATAGACAAGTACTATCCGTGTTTTTCTATAATGTCAGAAAAGTGAAATTAAATACTCGTGAAAGTGCAAATTTAGTGATTCGGGAATTAATGATTTTTTGGGAAAAAGCTAGAATCCCAACAAAGCAAACTCAACATTGCTTATCAAAAGTTTTGAAACTTTATGAAGAATGGCGTGATCTTCAAAAAAACAGTCAAAAAAGTGGTAATGTTTTCCGAGAAAGAGAAAATGAATTTAAAAATAATTTGGACAACCTTTTTGATGTGGCTCATGCTGAGGCTTTATCATTGATGAAAATAGAAGAGGATAGGCAATTTCTTATTGCTCAGAGACAACCAGGTCGAATGGGTTCCATGGGTGGTGTCGACTGCATTTATTCGGAAGCTGAGAAAAAAAGAGAAAAGCGTAAACAAGAAGAGCTTGAACGACAACAGCATCACCTTGCCACTAAAATTTCCAAACAGTGTAGTGAAAACATATTTGAAGACATTTCAGATTCAGAAGGTGAAGAAATTAATGAATTACCTTCAACATCAGCGAAGCAGCAATATACAGATCCTACAGTAATTAAAAGGGCAACTCAACATTTCATTACGCCAAAACTAGTGGCAGTTTTGGATCGTTGTCATGTTAGTGCCCGAAATTCAGTTTTTATATTGCAAGCGGCAGCAGAAGCTTTGGGTCACAACTTGGATAATTTAATAATTTCCAAGACCTCAATCCAGCAACATCGGGAAAAGCTTAGATGTGATCGTGCTGAAAACATAAAAGCCAAATTTAAGAAATCGGTGCAGCCATTTCTTGTTGTTCATTGGGATGGCAAGCTGTTGCCAGCATTAAGTGAGTTCAACTAGTATTTTTTTATGTACAAATTTAAATATTTTTACACTTTTAGGTGTAAATGAAAAAGCGGTAGAATGCCTACCAATAATTGTTACTGGAACCGAAACGGAACAGATCCTTGATATTCCAAAACTAAATAATGCATCTGGAGAAGCGCAGGCAACAGCGGTTTTCAATGCATTGGAAAAGTGGGAGTTGAAAGACAAAGTGAACGCATTGTGTTGTGACACAACAGCTTCGAATACTGGTCGATTGAATGGAGCATGTGTACTTTTGGAAAAAAAGCTTGATAGAGATCTGCTGTACCTCCCTTGTCGGCATCATATTTATGAATTAATTTTGAAAGCAGTGTTTGAGAAGAAGCTACCTCAATTAACAACAAGTCCAGATGTGCCATTGTTTAAAAAGTTTAAAAAATGTTGGGATAAAATAGATCCGAAAAGTATAACTAATGGAATGCAGAATGAACGTTGCCGTCATAGCTTAAAACCAGTCGCAACAGAAATATTAAGTTTTGTATCAAAAGAACTAACAAAAACTCAAGTTAGGGAGGATTACCGCGAGTTTCTGGAATTGACAAGATATTTTATAAGCACAGATAAAGAAACACATGTAAAAATTCGACCGCCCGGAGCAATGCATCAAGCAAGATGGATGTGTCGAGCAATTTACTGCTTAAAAATATTTCTTCTGCGAGAACAACATTCTATTCCAGCAGATCAAGAGCATGCATTAGCAGATGTTTGCATTTTCATCATAAAGTTCTATGTGCAAGCATGGTTCCAATGTCCTAATGCCTCCGAAGCTTGTGTCAATGATCTCAGATTTTTAAAGGCTCTTAGTTTGTACAAAGAAACCGATCCCGTGACGTCAGAGGTTGCTATTCAAAAATTAAGTAATCACCTATGGTATCTTGTTGAAGAAACATCTGCTTTGGCCTTTTTTGATATGAGATTGAATGCCACCATAAGAAGAAATATGGTGAAGGCGTTAAAAATAAATTCAAAACTGGATGCGAAGAAGAAGCTGATTATGGACCACCATGACATAAAAGCATTAACAGGTTAAATATTAAATACTACCTATAACTATTTTTGAATATATTTCCATTACTTTTATTGTTTTTTATTTTCAGGAAAATCGATTGATTCTTTTATTTCGAGTAGAAGTATGAAGTTTTTTTCAAGGTTTAATCTCGATTCAACTTTTCTAAAAGAAGATCCTGAGAAATGGGAACACGAGGAATCTTTTGTGAAGGGTAAGGAACTACTCACTAAATTGAAGGTAGTGAATGATACTGCAGAAAGAGCGGTGAAGTTAGTGGAAGACTATCACGGCCTGATAACAAAGGATGAAGATCAGATAGCGTATGTAATTCAGTGTGTTCATGAACATCGAAAAATGTACCCTAGTTGTTCAAAAACAATTTTAAATAAAAATTATTAAACTTGTACATCGAAAATTAAACTTCTAATTGCACAAACTACTTTTTTAATAAAGTCATAATACATATTTGTCTGGTTGCGGGTATGAGTGATATTGAATAAAATTGCAATCGAAAGTCGGCACGGGAAGGCGTGGTCCTAGGGGCGTGAAATTTTTTGAGAGTTGTTTTGGTAGCAAGTCTCAACTTTTCGGGGGGTGAGACCAATGATTTTCGAATTTCGAAAAATAACGGACACCCTAATGTACATATATACATATGTATACACGCAGCATAGTTTTGTATCGATTCGAACAATTTGATACAATGAAGCACTTGTACCTCACATGAATCATGCATGCATGTACGTACATACACACGCAACATACTTTAGTATCGATACGAAAAACAGTTTCGTTACCGCACAATATGTGGTGTTGTATTGATTCACGATGATGGTGCATATACGGAACATGCGAGTAACGAGATTATTATGTGAGTAACGATTCGGTACTTCGAGTCAGGGGTTGTATTCGTTACTCAGTAACGGTAACATACGGTTTGCTACAGCTCTAACCCTTAAAGTTAAAAACATTATCTGAATACAAAATTCCATCAAAATCTTTAGAATCGTTTCCTGGAAACCTTTGGTTATATATAGATATATATCGTCGTTTAAAGTGCAAAACCGCGTATCCACAAAATGCAAAACCGCGTATCAGCAAAATGCAAAACCGCGTATGTGAAGTTGTAGAAATTATTTTCTAGAGCGTCAAAACACTCATATTTCAAAATGGTTCTCTTTTTTACAAAGCAATCGCATTTCTGGCTAATATATTTCAGTACGAAAGGATGAGGATTGAGCCAAGAGCTTGCGTGAACAAATCCAATTTTTGGCAGCCAATGTCAGTTACGCGGTTTTGCAGAATGGCGATACGCGCTTTTGTACTTTAAACGACGATATACATATTTACAAGAATTGATTGTTTAAAGTAATGAGATACATATAGGTTGTTCACGCTAGCCTGGTTATCAGGTTATCTGGTTAAAAATTATTATTGTGTGGTGTATTTTATTGTTGTAAACTGAATAAAAAATATAACCACATAACCATATAAGCTGATAACCAGGCAAGTGTGAAAAACCTTATACATATAAGTAGTTAGAGCAAAAATGTTTACGATTTTACTACATTAAAAATTATTTCCCAATTTTTACTTACCCTTAAGTAGAGAGTTTTTTTTCTGAATGTACTGACAACTATTTTCTCCCTGCAACTCTCCAATTTTTTATCTCGAACCCTCCTCCCCCACTTCGCTGCGATCGGAGTAGATATACTACGATTTCTTTTTTAAATTTAAAATCTACTCCCTTCTCCGCTTGACCTAAAATATGCTCAGATTTTTTTCCTTTTTTCGATTAACATTAAGAATTTATAAAAAATATTTGGTAACTTCTTAAATTTCTGCTCCATAACTTCCGTGGCTAAGGCTTTTTGTAGCAAGGTGTAACAGAAGTTGTCTCTTTACTGCTTATCATTCCTTGCGGAATCACTTTTTATTTCAAAAAACAGGGGATTGATTAAGGACCAGAAAAATGTTTTGGAAAGGTGTATGTTTAGCAACTTGGCAGAGTATATGCTGACGTTAGCTATTTTACCGCCCGGTAGTGCTGCTACAGAAATAAAATTTTCAGAGATGAATCTCGTTAAAAATAAATACAGGAAGAGGCTTAATGTCTAAACAGTTGAAAGTTAAACCAAAGGTCAGAAAGTTATACGCCGTCTTATAATTTACTAATTTTTTATTTAATTATAAATTTATTGATGGAAAGCTGATTTGCATGCACTCCGTGCCAATGCTTTACAACTACAATGTAAACACAATGTGATGAGATGAAAAACTAACTGTAATATACATATGTATGTATAACTTATACAGTGAAAGCTCTCATATCCGGACGCTCTAATAAGCGGACACATTCTCGAGAACGAACAACTTTTTGTTTTTTTTTCAACACAAAATGCTCTCCCATTCACGGGCTCTCCGATAAACGGACGCGGACACTCAAAAATGCCCAGTTATGAAAAAAAAATCTCCCATAAGCGGACGCGAAGCTCTAAGAAGTGGTCAATTTTATTTTTTTTCAGTCAGATGTTGACTCTTGCCCTTGTACATATGTATATGTACACAAGAAAATAGTCCATATTCAAAGATATTTTCTTTTCAGAAAAAAGGGTTGCCTTTTCTTTGCCCTCTACTTGCTGCTTGCGCGAAGTGGGCAATGAAATTTTTCGTTAGGAAAGAAAATGCTATAAATTTCAGTTTATTTTTAATTCATCCTGTTTATGTCAATTGAAGATTAAATATTATTTTAATTTAGAAACCCGCAATTTCAATTTTTTAAATTAGATTTTTTATGTTATTTTTTACGAAATTCCCATAAGCGGACATCTCTCATAGGCGGACAAAAAGTAGGCGAGCATCGGTGCCCGCTTATGGGAGCTTTAACTGTATATACAATAATGCGTTAGTGTAGAAAAAAAGTTGATGAGTTGATAAAGTACCTAAAGATGTAACAATTTTTTCTTATACTATTTAATAAAGAATTGTTAACCTGTTCCGAAAATTTAAATTTTTCTCTGATTTTTCCATCCATTAAAATTAGCAAAAATACGATATTTTTCCTTGTAGCTCTGCCGGTACCAGTTCATATTATATTTGCATTAAACTATTTGGATTATATATTATTTATCCGCTTTACAATTATCCAATTTAATATAGTTTAAAAAATTAACACACGATTGTTATGGCACGCATACATTAGAGCAGTAGTGAGTGCAGGCGGCATGACAAAAAGGGAGCACTGTGGCTAGTCATGTCGGCTGGGCGGGGTTCTTGCCCTCACTACTGTTCCCTGCGCCATAGCCGAGAAATGTCATGCCTGTCAAACATCGCAACGAACGGACACACAACAATTCAAAAATTTAAAAATATTTAAAAAAAAAATCCGTTAACACAAACAAAAAAGCTGAAAAGGAACGTTAAAATGTAAAAATTAAAATAAACTGCAAAATCAAACGAGAAGAAATCCAAACTAAACAAACAAAACAATAAAAAAACCTAAGGCCGAATATGGTTGGGGGCCACTGGTGGAAGTGTGGCCCCTGGTGCTGACCCACCCTCATCCGTGGCTGCTGGCGCACCCTAGTATCAGCAGCCCCATTTGTAAATTCCTAACGTACCTTCCTAAATAATAAAGACCAGCATTTCCATTTTAAATTACAAATTTGTTTATAAAAAGTCATTTTTCTTATATCTAATTCTTAAAACTAGCTAACCTAAATCTTAACATTAAGAAAAAAGATCTAAAGTAGGTATGCTAATAATAAGTCTACAACTAAGGTAAGTACTAAGGTCAAGATCAACGGTAAGTATATCAATATTTATAATTAGGGCAGGTAGGTAAGTTTAAAGAAAGTCTGGTAAGGTAGGTCCGGTAATTAGATTAATGACAAAGTTAACTTTAGTAAGTCAGGTAAGTAAGCCAGTTCCCTATACTTATATAATTAAAATTTTTTTTTTCTCGTTTTAGGTTTTTAAAATATTTCCTTTTAATTTTCTATTTTTTTCTCGTTTTAGGTTTTTAAAATATTTCCTTTTAATTTCCGTTAATTTTGTTTCCGTTTATAAAATCTCGATTTTATTTTTTTTCTTTATTATAATTTAGTATTTTATTTAAAATATCTCAGCTGGCCTTTTATTAAGGTTTTACTTCTGGGTTATTTTATTTGTACATAATTTCCCGATTTATTCATTTGAAATTGATATCTATTGAGGATTATGTGATTTAAAATGTATCTTATTTTATTTAATTCTATTTGTTTAATTTAATTTAATTTTATTTTATTTAAATTTAACCTTACTTGATTTTATTTCATTTTTATTTTAAGTCGTTGGATTTTATTGAATTTTGTTTAATTTAATTTTAGTTAGTTTAATCTAATTTCACTTTAATTTTATTTAAGATTTTATTGTTTTTTTTTTTATTTAATCCAAGTTAATCAATACTAACTTTTATTTCACGTATATACCTATATATGCATATATCTATATTCATGTATATATATTCACCCATGTATATACATATACCACATAAGAATGAGAAAAAAATCTTTTTGTTCTTACTATTATTAACTTCCTCTAAGCTTTTTCCTTCGTGTATATTTAATTTTTAGCTTTGTTTTTAATATCTTATTTTTTTTTTAAATGCTGGTTTTTTAAATTTCTTGTTTTTTCCTCTTTTTTCTCTCTAAGTTTACAACTTACTTTCTTAAATAATTTTTTTTTTTATTCTATTTATGTTTTTGTTCCATTGTTGATTGCCGCCTTCGCGGTCGCTGAGTTGCCGCTCTTTGCGCGGTCGCTGCCGCTTTGGCGCGCTGGGTTGCCGCTCCCTTAGGCGGTTGCTTGGTGCCGCTCTGGCGGCTGTTGAGTGTCGCTCCTTAGGCGGTCGCTGGGGTGCCGCTCTTTGCGTGGTCGCTGGCGCGCTGGTTACGCGGTTTGCTTACCCAGCTTGCTGGTTTCCGCTTCCGCGGTCGCTGTGCTGACCCGGGTGCTCACCCCGGTTGCTGTTTGCCGCTTCCGCGGTCACTGGTGCCGTTCCCTATGCGGTTGCTTGGTGCCGCTATTTGGGCGCGCTGGTTACCTGGGTGCTCACCCCGGTTGTTTATTGTCGCTTCCGCGGTCGCTGAGTTGCCGCTCCTTGGGCGGTCGCTGGCGCTTCTGAATCACCGGCACGTGGAATAGGGGCGTTAACACAAAATTTTCAATAGCAGGTAAATTCATGGTGAAAACATAACAAGGTAGAACCGTGGAAAGCCAGTCTGATTTTCCCCGCAATATAATTTAAAACTCAAACTCACACGCACATTTTCATTTTATCTCAACCACAGAAATTGCGAACGATTTATTTTCTTTTTCCAACATTATATGATTTTAGCAGCTTGCAACCGTCGGGAAAGATCATGGCCGACGAGTTGGGAGAATGAGTTTACCTTGTAATGCCTTTATCATGGGTTCATCAGTGTACTGTTTCAGAACCACTTTTCACTTTTTAATGTTCGAAATATATTTACTTACCTGACTATACAAGTTTAACTATTTGCTTATGGATGTAACTGCAATGGTCTTCCCCTCAGTAATTGTTGTGAAATGCGCAAATTTAAAAGTTTCGTGGCGTTTGCACTATAGCAAACAATTGGCAATTGTTAACTATTTATCGAATATATTTCTCACCGAGTTGTGAAATTATTATTATTTTTTTCATTTGTTACCGGTATCGCTTGTCGAACAAAAATGTAAATGGGCGACTGTGGGGTTGCCATCAGGTTTTTATACCCTTGCATTCCGGGAATATTCCATTTGGAAGAATAATGGGCACTGCGTCATTTGGACTACTTCCGTTACTCTTCCAAATGGAATTTGCCGCAGTGCAAGGAGGAATATCAAAAAAAAATCCGGGGTTGCCGTGACTCCTTTGCAAGTATTTTTACCTTTAGTCCGGTTACCGGACTTAACCGCAAAAAAAAATCTTTGAAAATTGCTAGTTTACAAATTTGACAGTTTCGTGGTGAATACGAACGTCAGAATTTGATCTAGCTCATGTGCTAGGTAAAATTTGACAGCTTCTAAGTGTAATCAGCCTTATCATGAGTTTCATTTTTTTCCGAACCGGTTCGCTTTTAAACTTTTGTGTACTGATGGTTTTAGTGACCTTTATACTTATAATTTAGTATTTTGCCGGCTCGAGGTCAATTTAAAAAAAATGTCTTAAAAATTTTTAATGAAAACACAAGTGCGGAGGTGTAAATTGATTTGCCCTGAGGACGGTTACCGAAGCGTAATCGAAATATATCGGAAAGAAACACCAAAAAAACTTGTGTTTTCATAAAAAAAATTTAAAAAAATTTTTTTAAAATTGACCTCGAGCCGGCAAAATACTAAATTTTCAACTTTTGGTTTCCATGTATTTACTATGGGCGGATGAAAAATTTTCGGGCGAAACTCAGGATAAGGCAGAATATTGTGGGCGGTAAAAAAGAATGAAAATCAAAATGGAATCTGATTAAACAAAAGAACGTACGTTACTTGCAAGTTATAAAATAGATGTAAATTTAAAATTTTTTTTTCAACTGTCAAAATTTTTCTTTGCGCTTGGCACAGCAAAACTCAATTTATTCGTACACCATGCCGAAAAAGTTACCGATTGCCACTGGCTCTATATCAGAATATTGATAATGTTGCCGCCAGAATGTTTTAGTACAAAGGAAAACGTAGCTGTCAAACTACGAAGTCACCGCAGTAGATGCCAAAATACATGCCCTGATATATATTGTTCTCTATATTCTAACATTTGTGTCAAGATACTTGTTTTTGTTATTTTATGGCCTTACAACCATTATATGCAACAATTTTTATTGAGCTTGAGGCCGTTTTTAATGGAAAACTTATTGTGGAAAAGCAACAATAATTTGAAAAAGTGGTAGAAGTGATAGCTATGTCGGAAATCACCACATTTCCTTATCAGACTTCTTTCAGTAGGATGCGAACGGACGATCCCACTGACTCAGCAAGTTGCCTACGCACTGTGCTAAGTTCGCCTTGTAAATTATCGTTGCTTTTTTCCCACTTTTTCATTTGTTAAGCCAACAGAATCAAGCGCAGCTATTCCGCTGCTATTCACACTTGATCATGTCGTTGTTGGTTTTCGTTAATAATTTTATTTTTTTTAGAATGTTTAACTTTTAGGTGCGCTCGTCCTTAAGTTATTTGCTTTTGTTATATTATGGCCTTATAAAAATTATATTCAACAATTTTTACTGAGCTTGAGGCCGTTTTTAATGAAAAACTTATTGTGGAAAAGCAAGAAAAATTTGAAAAAATGGTAGAAGCGATACTTATTTCGGAAATCACCACATTTCCTCATCAGACTTGTTTCAGTAGGATTCAAACCGACTATCCCACTGACTCAGCCAGTTGCCTGCGCACTGTGCTAAGTTCCCCTTGTAAATTATCGTTGCTTTTTTACCACTTTTTCATTTGTTAAGCCAACACAATCAAGCGCAGCTATTCCGCTGCTATTCACACTTGATCACGTGGTTGTTGGTTTTGATGGTTTTTGTTAATAATTCTATTTTTTTAATGTTTAACTTTTAGGTGTGCTCGTCCTTAATTTACTTGCTTTTGTTATTTTATGGCCTTATAACACTTATATTCAACAATTTTTATTGAGCTTGAGAGCTGTTTTTAATGAAAAACTTATTGTGGAAAAGCAACAATAATTTGAAAAAATGGTAGAAGTGATAGCTATTTCGGAAATCACCACATTTCCTCATCAGACTTCTTTCAGTAGGATTCGAACCGACGATCCCACTGACTCAGCCAGCTGCCTACGCACTGTGCTAAGTTCGCCTTGTAAATTATGGTTGCTTTTTTCCCACTTTTTCATTTCTTAAGCGAACAAAATCAAGCGCAGCTATTCCGCTCCTATTCACACTTGATCATGTGGTTGTTGGGTGTTGTTAATAATTCTATTTTTTTTTTAGAATGTTTAACTTTTAGGTTTGCTCGTCCTTAAGTAATTTGTTTTTTTTTTTTATGGCCTTATAACAATTATATTCAACAATTTTCATTGAGCTTGAGGCCGTTTTTAATGAAAATCTCATTGTGGAAAAGCAACAATAATTGTAATAATTGTTGCTTTTCCACAATAAGTTTTTCATTAAAAACGGTCTCAAGCTCAATAAATATTGTTGAATATATTTGTGTCAAGATATAATCTCACTCCTGTGAAGACGGGCAGTTACAGACAGCTGTCACAAACTATCACAAGCCTCCGCGGGAAAGCGTTTA
Organism: Rhagoletis zephyria; assembly: GCF_001687245.7. Taxonomy (NCBI): domain Eukaryota; kingdom Metazoa; phylum Arthropoda; class Insecta; order Diptera; family Tephritidae; genus Rhagoletis; species Rhagoletis zephyria. Next base: position 10,091 of record NW_016159424.1, on the reverse strand, counting down.
TTAACCGAAAAAGTAGGCGAACAGACCTGGAGGAACTAGTGACAATCAGCGACACTGTCCGCAAGGAACACAGCTATCGCAAAATGGCAGACCTTCCATGCAGTTTTGGTGTTGCCATACGTCCTAGAAAAATTATTAGATGGTGCAATTTATGGCACGCTAGCGGGTGCGCTATACGTCGAAGAATAAAGTATTTATATTTTGTGCGGCGAACCGTAACCCATAACACGATTTAAAGCAGTTTTTTACAACTTCGGCTTGCACGAAACACATCTTAAAACCAAATAAACAATTATCAACACGGTACTTTGACAAAGCGGTGTGAGCGAATTAAAGCAAAGAGGGATTAAAAAATAACAAATCTAGTCAAGAATTATATTCTCATCACCCTATATTCAGTTATAAAAGAAAAAAGTACGTTTGGAAAATTCGATTTTTGGCAGCCGAAATCGGCCAAATACCCATCTGTGAGACGGCTCAAAAATGAATAATGAAGTAGGAGCGGGAGTGTACTGCTCAGAACTTAATGTTCGTCGGCCCATCCAGCTGCCTATATTTCAGGCAGAGGTTTTCGCAGTGAGAAAAGCCGCTGAGCTGGCCTACTCAATGACTGAAAATAGCTCTAAAGTGAACATATACGTAGATAGTCAAGCAACGATTAAGGATATAAGCTCATTCAAAATTACATCACAAAACGCCCTTAGAAGCAGGGAGGCAATAAATAGGGCAGCAGCAACCAGGCGACTGCATATTTATTGGGTCCCCGGCCATAAGGGCATTACAGGTAACGGAATTGTCGATGAGATTGCCAAGAGGGGAATCCACTTGATTCTAGGACAATATAATAACTTTCCGAAGCCGCTGAAAAATCTTTATAACGAAATAGGCCTGGGGGTGAAAAAGAAGACTATATCGAGATGGAATGCGTTAAACACCTGCAAAATATCTAAAGTCATATGCAGACTGGAAAACGGGACACAAACCCGGTTTATACTATCACTGGCACGAAGAGACTGCAAAACTATGAGAGGTGTCCTAACAGGACATAACAAGTTGGCAGCGGCCGCAAGCAAAATGGGGATTGATGTCAGTGAAGTTTGCAGGAAATGCATGGTGACGGGACCAACGGAGACCCTATAACACATCCTATGCCATTGTCCTGCCGTATCAAAAACACGATTGTAATATCTCCACAGCTTAATAATCTTGAAGACGTGACACTGCTTCAAGCACTGCTGAAATTCTCAACAAGCGTTGACATCATAAATGATGTATATGTATTTACTTCGAATATACTTAACTAAACCTCTGTCTCCTTCTGGCATCACTAAGGATCAATGTGGGGCGGTCAGCCAGCCGGAATAACCTAACCTAACCTAATCTCGTTTAAGCTTAGAACCTTGAGATGGGCACTCAGTGCCCATATTCATGTTTGATGTTGAATTTCGGGGGTGTGGGATTTCCGTTTTGATTTTTTATCGTAGGCAGATATATTGTACCTTGGTTTATAAGTTGACAAAATCGCAGGGGTATATCTCTTATAGGAAATAAAATTATAGTTTATAAACTAAAACCTCGCTATTAAAATTTCCATTCTTACTGTTATCAGGTTACCTTAAGAATTGAAGTTTAAAGCAATTCCCATTCGTACTGTATGTAACTTGTGAATGGAAATCACTGCATCTTTTAGGCACATCAATATTACATAGTTACATCCCGAGCTAATAAAAGCGAGGTAAAAAGTAACGGATTTTATATGGTTAGTTCTTAGAAAGCCTTAATTTACATACGGAATTCCTGAGCTGGGCTACGGTGAATATTTTAGTTCTTTTCTAAGATAACTATTTTTTTTTTGTAATCCGCGCTTTGCACCCTACTCTTTTAGCCTTTGCTTCTTTTTTCAATAACAGAGCTAGTCTCCACCACTTTTAGTATTGTCCGATAATGTTTTCAGCGCGAATAATAATAGAGTTACTGGGCGTTTCTTTATTCATTCCAAACGTTCGGAATACAATTATCTGTTTGCTTATTCGTTGGAACGTTCCGAATAATATAGTACCGGATAAGAACGAGTTTCCGATCCATGTTCCCGAAGTCATTACTTTGAATGTGTGGCAGGCGGAAAGCTCTAGTTTCCGCTCCGCACTGTGGATAAGCTGTTCAGTATGGTCGGAAAGAACGAGTTTCCGATCCATGTTCCCGAAGTCATTACTTTGAGTGTGTGGCAGGCGGAAAGCTCTAGTTTGCGCTCCGCGCTGTGGACAAGCTATTGATCATGGTCGGAAAGGCCGAGTTTCCGATCCATGCTCGTATTGTCTTACGCGGTCGCGAAAATTTACGAAGCCGATTACAGTTGTACTAAGCAGTCATAGATATTGTGTAATTTATCGTTCCCGGTTAAAGATATTAATTTATTTAGTTACAAAAAAGCGATTCACGTTTACGTTTACCTCATAAACTGAACAGAAATACAGTTCACCAGCTGAACGATAAGGTGCAATGTAAGGGTTTACATGTTATTTATTCAAAATCTCAAGTAAGGTTTTCTTAATGGTAAAATGTGAGTGGGGGGTGTCAAAATAGTCGTAATGCTTATTAAAGTCCTGGCATAGGCAACGAAAAGCATCATGTATTTCAAAATTTGTTCTACGAATAGTAAACTTAATGGGCTTGTAATGTCTAGAAGGCCTAGAAGGAATACAAAACGTGATCTGGTTCAGTAGAAAGGGACTATTGACTATACCGTTCAAGATCTTAATCATGAACAAAACGCCGAGCATCTCTCTACGGCTGTGCTGCGTTGGCAAATTTATGAGCTTCAAGCGGCTTTTGTTCGGTGGGAGAGTTAATGTCGAATCCCAAGGCAAATTATTTAATGCGAATAATAAGAATTGTTTCTGTACCGACTCGAGTCTGTCAGAGTGCGTTTGATATCTAGGGTTCCATACGACGGACCCGTATTCTAAGATCGGCCTGACTAGGAAGGTGAAGAGAGCTTTAGTGACATAAGGATCTCTGAATTCTCTAGCCCAACGTTTAAATGAAAGCCAAGATGCCCTTGGCTCTATTAACACAAGAGTTTACATGGGACTTGAATTCATGCTTAGAGTCCATGGTTACGCCTAGATCGATGAAATTAGTTACCTGATCAACACTATGTTCACAAATGCGGTAGCTATATGATTGAAAGTGTTTTCTAGAGAAACACATAAATTTACACTTTTTCAA